>NC_056741.1:526539393-526701893 GCF_019279795.1 Protopterus annectens
TGCCTATGTAGCACGGTTCACAGAAACCCTATAGAAGAATGTTAATAGCTGCACAGAGGCAGTTGTACCTACCAGGAACAAGTAAAGAACCAACTCAAAAAAAACAAGCCACCCTGGTGGAACCACAAAAAAAAAAAAAAAAAAAAAAAAACAAAATGGGCTGTACAACAGAAGGAGGAAAATCATGGCAAAAATTAGGAGTGCAGCACCCAGCAGGATAGAAGCACTCTCATAAAACTGAACAAACTACTCAGAGGACAAGTAATGTATACCAAACACAGAGGTAAATTTGGCCTCCCAGGGTAAGGACAACCACAAGATATTCATTAGCTGTGTCTAAAACCTCAAAAGTTAATACACAGTTGTGTGCAGAGCTCATGGTAAATGGAGCCACCTATACTGAGCCAGAAGATATAGCAAACATATTGGCTGAAAAATTCAGCACCAACTTTACCCTTCTCTCCCCTGAAATACCATCAAATACAACTCTTCTTGCTATCACTAGGAAATGTGTCCTTAATACTGCAAGGCCAAGAACACTGCATCAATGGGCCCAGACAATATCCCAGATTCCAAATAGCATGAAATGTGACCTATCAGGCCCTCTGGAATTGCTACTTTACTGTAGCTTCCAAACAGCCTTCATGCTCATGAAATGGAGAAAAACAACAGTCAGCCCTCTGCACAAGGGTGGACCATCTACAGACCTGCAAGTGTCATTAGTCTGGCATGCAAAGCCATGGAAAGGCTTAATAATGATAATTGGAAACCTCCAGACACTGGACCCAACCCAACTTGGTTTCATCAAGGGCAGGTCATGCCTACTTAACCTGTCACCCAAGCAACGGGAGAAGGCAGGAAAGTTCCCACTGCCTACCTTGACCTGGCCAAGGCATTTGACACAATACCCCACTCAGACATAACAAACTCAAGAGGTTAGGTACAAACCCACATGTCACCCGATGGATAGCCAGCTGGCTCACAGACAGGACCCAGGAAGTTAGAATTGGAAAGTCCACCTCTATAAAAAGAGGCCAGTCACAGGTGAAGTCCCTAGGCTAGGTTTTTGTAATGGCCCTAGGGCAATTAGCCTAGTAACTTATTATTATTCTCAGGGATCCATCATTGGACCTCTCCTTTTTGGCATTTACTTCTCTGAAGTTGAGGCCAAATGTCAATGGTCTCTGGCTGACTTAAATTTGCAGATGATTGCAAATTAGGATTGGTCATCGAATCCCACTCTCACACAAATGTTCTCCAGGAAGGGCTGACACAGAAACTGGCATCAGAGCCATGGACTAAAACTAAATTCCAATAAATGCATAGTAGTACAACACACCCATTATAATTGACCCAGTAGTCAGGTACTTAAGGACACACACAGACAGTAATCTAGTCTTTGACCATCACATGTCTACAGCAGTGAGGAAATCATTCTATGTTGCACAACTTATAAACAAAGGTATGGCATCTATGTCCAAGTAAGTCATTGTTCCACTGTATTCGGCATTCCGACCAGAGTAGAATGCCCCCTTTGGTATGTACCCAACAGGCATATCCAACAATTCATCCACAGAGGTTACTCGACTAAAAGAATACAGGACGCAAGTAAAATGTCCTATGCAGACCACCTCAAGGTCCCTTCCCTGTATTCTGTCTCATACAGGCTGTTGAGGGGAGATCTATGCCTGGAGTACAGGACACTGTCAAACCCTGATGGACTTCCTGCATATCCACAAAACAAACAGCACCAGAATTACCCATTCTAAAGACCTTGCCTGTGATAAATAGGACCTAATGGAGAGACAGGTATGTATCCCAAAGACTACCCTATCTCTGGAACAGGCTCCTCATCCTTTGAAGCACAAGTTCTTCCCAAACCCAATTCAAGTGTAACTTGGACAACTGGAAAGGGGAACAGGAAATTCATCCCAGACTTGACACCCGTGTCTAGAACAGACACAGACAACTTTGTAAATGGTTAATCTCCCAGGCCCCTGCTTACACTTAACAAGGGTACTAGAACTTGTCAGAGATTTGGGATGCATTGGCTAGGCTTAAAAAGGCCCTTGTGGTCATTAGCCTAGTAAACACCTATGAATCTAGGATGCTAAGATTATATCTTTGTTTGTATCACAGATCTGAAGCCTTAAAGATGACATATACCTTACACCAATATTCATCTTTACCTATTCAGAAATCTGACTCAGATTTAACTGCTATGACCTCGTGATCATGAAACCTGTACTAGCATTCAGTAACTAGGCCATTATTTGACAGAAGTCAGGCTAGCAATTTCCTTCAGTATTTTCCCCATTATGCCCCCCCCCCCCCCCCCCCGACTGACATGGAGCTGGCAGGCCTGGAATTTCTAGTTCTTCCCCTGATCTATCTTTGCGTATCATAGCACCACCATGTACTTCTAGTCATAAGGGTTACCACTTATCTCCTCGGCTTAGCATTTCCCCTAACTTAGGAGCTAGTTCCATCAATAATGTTGGATGAAGCATGTCTAATGGATAATTACACATTTGTCCACTTGTCCTGCAGTGCCATATCCATTCATACCCTGGGGCCTCTTCTCCTTTCCCAACTGGGAATACCAAAGTGAAGAAATACTTCACTATTTCCACCTACTTCCTAATAACTCACACTATCTTTCTCCAGGAATGGCAGGCCCTGCCTACTCAGCCATTGTTTCTCTTTCATCTATGAACATGACCGTTTTCTGTACTTTACCAATCCAGCTCCTGCTTTCTAACTTTGCCTTCTTACCCATCATGCCATCTAATACTCTTCTCTGGTCTGTATCCCAGATTCCTTATGATCATTGCCTTTGTCATTTTCATTTCATTGTCCTCATTCTCTTGATGCCGTCCTCCTAGTTCAGGTTCTCATTCATGCCACAACAAGAAAAGGCATCATTCCATGGGATAAACATGTATTGTTTCTATCTTTGATATTATCAAAAATGCTCTTTTCAGCACCTGTAATGCATCCATGACCACCTCCTTCTGTAGTTTGGATGGGCGGTACCTATATTAAAGCACATTTAGAGAAGCCTGGAAATTCTTTTTATTAGCCCAGTTGCTCCAAGTACTACTGGAACTAAGTAGGTGCCCTTTATCACATTATTAATTTCTTACTGTGGAACTGCTGTGGTGTATCAACAAGTCTTCTCTGCTGTTCTCACTTTTTGCTCAAGCATTTTCCGCTCTTCTTGCTTTTTGCTCAAGCATTTTCTACTGTTCATCTCCCTTTTTGCCAAAGCATTTTCCATTATGTCCCAAAACTTTCTAAAAGGTTAATTCTCATTAGTTCCACAACCTCAGTTTTGTCTTTAACAATCAGGACTGTACATACACACCTACAGAATGTGATGGGGTCTCTACTTCCCACTGATTAACCCAAAATAAAACACATAGCTATGAAGATTAAGCTTCCAAAGTGCCTTACTAAAACACTTCCTTTTCAGTAGGCATTGGTTTTCGTAGTTCATTGGGTGTTCTAGAAGCTTTCTCCTTCCACTTTTATCCGTTTAAATTTTATGGCATGCCTCATGATGCTGAAAACAAGGATACAGGAGAAGACCAAAAGTGTCCTCCTGACAATACATTATTGCCCATCGGTGGAGATATTAAAACGCAACGTAATAACTCATGAAGAATGAGGAACTTCATATGGGCAGTTAGGGCATAGGGTTAAGGTTACAAATTGTCAACGTTCTACTTCCCATAGCCAAAACGTACACAATTTGATTCCTTCCAGCTGCATTTGCTAACTGTGTGACTCTGAGCAAGTCATAACCAGACTATGCTCCTAGGTCACTCCCTATAGTGTCCAGTGAGCTTATCTGGTTAACAAATATGTTATGAAACAGTCATGCTGCTGACAACACAATTTAAAAGTAGCACAATAGCTTCATTGGGGAACAGAAAAGTAAAGATGTACTGTATGCATCTATTCTCATGTTTTCACAGTCTTGGAAAACAATACAGCAGTGCATATCTCTGTATGTGCACTGGCAGGTTGCACATACTCATCTTTGTGGTCATCAATGGAAAATTAATTGGGAGAAAGTGCCAGGCATGCATGGCTGGAGAATGTGAGAACAAGGACAGCAGTTAGGAATAAATATAGGTGCCTGTAGCCCAAAGACAACCAAGAATAAGAGGACATAGCAAAATTAGAGGGAGAATACAAAGGCTGACAAGTAGAAATTATTCATATACTTACGAGAGGGTGGTGAAGGCTTTGGGTAGAATATCATGAAATCACATCTACAGGTTATTGTCATGGTGATTTGAACTAGTTAAGAATCCAACAGTTTATGTATACTGGACAATTTCATAGTTTCCAGCCAGAGGACTACCTAATTATGACAATGGCAAAACATTGATCAGAAGATCTAGCCTGGGCAAAGAGAACAAATCTTCTTGGTTTACTACTCTAAGTTTGGGCTAGGACAAAAGGTAAAATAAAGAATATATACCAGAGGAATTCAGCAACACCCTTTAAATATTGTGGCAGTACAAAACAATGTACAGACATGAAATACATATAGTCTGATAATGTACAGGATCATATATAATAACGGGTCTATATCAGTTAGTCGAACTAACTAATTAAATACCTATTCTTTGACTCCTTTTTTTTGAAGCTACACATCAGCAAACACACTTTCAGCTAAACATTTCCCAGGGATAACCAATGGTAGGCCAACTTGGCGACATCAAAAAAAAGTCATAAAATTTAAAAGCTACCCAGGTGGGGGCTATGCCCCCACACCCCCCTAACTAAATATACCAACTCCCAGATTGTACTACGGTGGAGAAAAGGGCAAATTCCAGATGATGGCCTACTGATAGTTATCCCTGGGGAAACCTTTCAATGAAGTCCATTTGCTGAAGTGTAACTTAAACAAAAAGGGGTCGACAAATAGGTATTCAATGATTAGGCAGTTGGACTAACTGAAGTAGACCCGTAATAACATATTATTAATGAGCTACTTCCTGTGGTACAGATTTTGATTTGTTTAGTCTTTATTTGCCTAGTGTGTGATCCTGAGCAAATCACAGAACCAGACAAAGCGTTTGGAGTAATTGAGAGTTGGGACTAGGTTCCTTAATGGTCTCCTGGACTTGCAAGCCTAATAACTACCTACCAGCATTAGGATTCAAATCTAGTAACAAGTGTATTTACTTCGGTTTACTTTATAGCATATTAGGGTTTACTTTATAACATATTAAGTTATGAAGTTATAATAAGATTTTCACCGAGCTCTGTACTCATCAGATCAGTAAACATAGCGCCAAGCAATAATTCCTGACAGTGTGTGTGTGTGTGTGTGTGTTATTGTGTAAATATTGTCTGCCCCTGGAATGACTAACAGTGAAAGAAAGCACCTACTATATCATAAAATTCATTGTAGGTTTGCATTTCTTGGACCATGCTCAAGTTTTCATTTTGGGAACCTTAAGAGGTATTGAAGTTCCCAAGAAGATTAAATTCTTTCACACGTAATCAATTATTCTGATGCTAAAACTGCCATTAGGATACGATTCACCCTAACATCAGCGCATCTTAAATTTTTGGATTGGACCTTTACAAGTAAAAGATAATGTATTCTTTATAGCATACCATCATCCTCAACTCTCACCCCCCATCACATTTTCTGCATTGGTTGGGGTGTTGTGTCAACCCACACAATCTCTCTCAATTCAATGCCAGTCTCTTACTTCGACAGTTAGGTCTTCTCTCATTCAATCCAGCCATCTCTCTCATTCAATCCAGCCATCTCTTCTCTTTGCCGGGCATTAAAGTCAAAAGTAGATTTGGATAGAAGTACTCCAGTTTATAGTGCTACATGCTTTACTAAAATTATACACAACTCTGTGAATGAATCCACAAGATACTTCCATGACAAGATTTTCCTCCCATATAACCAAGTATTTCCATGCTTACAAGCGGCCTTCTAGGTAAAAAAATAAATCAAACCGAAAAGAATTTTACATCAAGATATCATGGCTCTAACTTAACTTGGACCTGGCCCTTATGCTTTGTTTCAGTTAACTAACGCAAGTTTTCTTTGCACATTTCAGATACCGGCTGGGCCAGTTGCTCGTTTCTCCCCACTTTTTCCTAAACACTGACAAAAAAAGAATTTATGTAAAGGAGGCTGCAGGGCAATAGGCCAAAGATCAACCAAAAGACCACCTTTGTGAAGAAGGACAAACATATTTCTATACCATTCATTCATTGAGCAGTTACGAATGTGAATGTTGGTGAAGCAAGGGATCCAGATGCAGACGTTTGCCTACAGTCAGCAGCTACCAGGTTTAGGTTTGTTGAGAAATCCCTTATTAAACAATGATAATACTAGGATAAAGTCATTGTGATTCAGTTAAAGTGGAATGAACCTCGTCAAGGAGGTATTTGGGACTGTTAGCTGATCAGGGAGAAGCACTGGTTATATATTCAAGGGTAAACTTAGGCAAGTTGGGCTGCAACATTTTGCCAGGTTAGTGTTGCTTGGATAATCATTCACAGGACCTTTAAGTAAGCATTTTAATTTTCTAGTTGCCAATTACATTATGTTGCAGTTGTTGACAATAAGAAAATTTGCATTTTCTTGTGAGCTCTTTGCGTGGAACATGATGAGCATTTCTTTTGTTCTAATGGTACTTACATGAAAGACCCCTACTTAAATAGCAGCATTTATAGCAAATAAAATTCATGCAAGGGGACATACAGGTAAAGGTGAGAAATATGTAAATCCAGGTATTTTAATTGATTCCAACCAGCACAAATGAGCACAATATTAAACCTCTGATTAGATAAAATTAGTGCTATTTCTAGACACACCAGAATAAGGCAAACACTAACTTATTATTTGATTAGATAGCATAAAACGAGTGATGATCACCTACTGAATTAGACATAAAGGCAGCTTTGTGATACTGGCAGATTTGGAAAAAAGTACTCCAGTGAATGATACTCCTATGCCTTCTAACCTTGCCAGTCCTTGAAGCACCAACAAAGTTTGCACAGCCATTGAGAGGGGTTACTATAAAAATACATGGACTGAAAGATCAGAAACTGTCATTTACACCAAGCCAATCAAAACTTATGTCACCTATAATAATCAGATCACATATGCCCTTAGTCTTGTGCGTGTATAAATATGTAAACACATGCACACAGACACTGACAGTGTCTTGCAATCATGTATAACAGCAAAAAAAAAAAAAAATCAATGGCTGATTAAAGATTGAAAAACACTACTTCAATACATGTTCCACATCTAAATAAAAACAAAATAAAGCATGGTTTTTGCATAAAGGGCAAGCTCTTTGCACCCCAAAGTCCCCTGCACACCCCTGGACTTGAGATTTATATATCTATCATCTGTTTGTATGGGTAATCCTGCAGTTAAGAGAAATCTCACATATTAAAGCAGTCATTACCAGCACACATACACACACTGCCCCACGTGATCCATATACACAGCTTAAGTGATGCATTTAGTTTTACTGAGTTTGATAAGTAATTCTCTGCTAGTCAGGTAGTTGCATTGAGCATCTGAAACATTCTAGTGTGGTGGTATGAAATATAACACTTCCTACACCTTTGTGAAACCTTTTTTTTTTTTGTCCAATGTTAATTTTTTGGGCTGTCCACAGCTATTAGCTGCTCTCATCAAACACCTGGTCTGCTGGACCTAGCTTAGCCTCCCCAATACCAGACCTATGCTTGGTGCTGGTGAGGATGTAGCAGGCCCCAGGACAGCATTATACTGCTTCTGGGAAATGTTTTGTTACTTATTTTTCCTGCCCCTGGTGTGCTCCCGTACCAGGTTGTGAGAAGGACATGCAATAAGCTTCAATGCTGATCTGGCCGACACTTCTACAATGAGCTGATGTCAGCAGGACACCTCTCACAGTATTGGAAGCACCTCACTGTGCTTTCCATGGTCTCCACTGAGAAAACTTAAGTGTGGCAGTGTGTGCCAACTGCATGTACTTCCACCTACCTCAGGATGGACACACCCATCTTCCATTTACAGCACCTCAGGATATCCAACCACTAGTCAAACTCAGGTCTCCTGGGTCATAGGCAAGGCTTTATTCCTCTATGCCACAGCCCTGTTATTTTGTGCAGTCTCATGACTTGAGTACTTTATATCCTGGACAAAGTTATACATCTTTATGACAGCTTTTAAGCCAGGTTTCATATACAGCAAGATATTAACATATTATGATATCTAAATGTGGTTCTTTGCATAAACTCTGAACATTGACATGCATGATTTTAAGTAAATTTTGACCAAAGTGTGTCACTTTGGTTTTGAGAGCATCGTTATGTAATGCATGGCCTTAGGTGGTATGAATATTCCCACATTGTAGTAGGATGTCCTGTTGGTTATTTATTTTTTTTTGGCCTAATGTGGTACAAGCAGCAATTTGCTTGCGATCTTTATTTGTACTGTTTAACCTTTAATACATATAGTATTAATAACAGATGACACAAACAGAAAAATTAGCCATGCAACAGAGTTAATGAGGGATACTGACACTAGTAAGCAGCCTTAAGATAGGGAGACTAAAGAGAAGGCTATTCATTTATATTACTGAAACTTCAACAAGCACACTGATAAGATAGTTAAATTATAGAAGCATTGCAGTTCCAGACATGTAAACCTATATTCCCAAAAGCCATGTCATGGAAGATTCAGGCAGGATGACCATCAACAGGAGATTAGAAGAACTTGGAAGATAGGACTATTTACATGATCTAGTTCTTTCAGGTACAAAAGGGGCCAGTTGTCATTAGGTTCCATGACTAAACTGATTGTGAATGTCACTTCACTAGTCACCCACTGCAGCCTGCAATGTGCCACCCAAAGACACAAACTGATCTTGTAATAGCTTTCTACATTAACTGCAGACAATGGCCTACCTCATCACAACTCATGTTCAATGAACTGCAATAATACAGCCCTAAAAATATACTATAGGGACGAGGACATGACTAAAGAGTACGTTTCTTAACTTAGCTGGAAACACTTTACAGCCATGACTTGGGCTCAAGTCAGAATAAGTTAAATTCAAAACCAGTAATATTTACAATAAAATAATAAAAAAAGAGGCAGTGAGAAACTGAATATTTTGCACTTAAATCAAACCAAAGTAATCTGGGTGTAGAATACATCTTGAAAATAAATGTAGAATTATAACAGAATTAGGAGGCATAAAATTCACTGAAGTATGATGCAAAACAGCATTTCAAGTACACAGCTTTCATTACAATTTCTTATTAATGGAAAAAAAAAAAAAAAAGAGAGAGAACCAAGCAAGCAGTGTAGTTGTCATGGAGGAAAACGTCTAGGATCGTATTAAAGTGATTAAAGGTAATATGAAAATTGCCCTAGCAAGGCATAGTAAAGTATGCAAGACTAAAAAAAATGTTTGTTGGTTATTGAAAAACTTGAGATTTATCAAAAGGGGTGATTATAATTCTTTGTTGAAGGCTAGAGACCAATTTTGGAAATTTAACTTGGTTGCAATTGTATATTACGTTTAAAGGCTTAGAAATACACTATTGTGGTTGGGTTCATGTATTTTTTTTTTAAAGCTACATAAAACAAAGTGTGTTGGTTATTCTTTATGTCTGATGAAGTCCTGTATTAAAATAGAACAAAAGTGCTCAATTTCAACAAAAGTGCTTGTTTGTCCATAAAAGATTTCTTTTGTTTTCTGTTTTTTTTTATTGTTGAGTCAGCTATTTTTTTACCAGTTTAGAATGACAAAGTTGTCAAACAGACCACTGACAGAGGGTTTACAAACAGAGACCTCATCATTTTGGAATGCCACTACCCATCATTCAAAAGTGGGCACCGTTTACTTTGGGAGTAGATAAATTAAAGAGTGACAGTAGATTTTATTGGTCACATTCTTTGGATAATAGTTAACGTGTCCTGTTGCTATAAGGCATACAATGGTACCTGGGGACAGTACAGTAAGCTACCTACGGGCAAAGGAAATCGGGAACTAGAAAAGGAAGCTACTTTCATAAAGGCAAAGCAAAAACATTGTAGAGACCATAAGTTTACTGACAGTCTCAAAACTTTTTCATTTTGCTATGGTGTATGTCACCACTCGCTTCCTATCTGGATTTGAATATGGATGAAAAAAGTTGGTTAGCCTCTTGTATAGGTGCAATGTTATAGCAATAACCCATGCCTGGGTGTGGGTAATGCTGGATTTACCCACGGTTGGCGTGGTTCGCCCTCGGGACCAAACAAAGACAACCATGGGTAAATCCAGCATTACCCACACCCAGAAGTGGGTTATTGCTATTATACAATGACATTATTTAAGAAAAGAAATAATTACTTTTCTTAAATAATGGCATTGTATAATGCCTCTTTGCTGCCCTTCCGCAGCTGTCTGGTGTTCCGCGGCAGTTCTGATGTACTGCGCATGCCTACGCAGTACATCAGAGCTGTGGGCAAAAGCAACAGAGAACGCAAGATCTCCGTTGCTTTTTACTGTCTCGCTATGTTAAATGGGTTTAACATAGCGAGACAGCTTTGAAATAAGCAACGGAGATCTCTGTTGCTTATTTTAAAGCTGTCTCGCTATGTTAAACTCATTTAACATAGTGAGACAGGTTAAAAAAAAAAGCAACGGAGATCGCAAGATCTCCGTTGCTTTTTACACACTGTGTCGCTATGTTAAAGGAGTTTAACATAGCGAGACAGCTTTAAAAAAAAGCAACAGAGATCTGCATTGCTTTTTTTAAACCTGTGTCTAACATAGCGAGACAGTGTTTTATACTAACGGAAAAAGTCCGGGCGACCGGACCTTTTTCCGTTAGTATATTGAGGGATTTACAACGGGCACGCTGGTTGGGCTGGCCAATCAGCGTGCACGTTTTAGAGGAGGCATTGTATAATTAAGAATTTGTATGTGACAAAATTCTAAACATTAAAAAGGACAGAGAATGTATTATTTATTTTATTTATGTTTTAGTTACCGGGGTATAGCACTGATCACAGAATAACAAGTTGCAGGGTCAGCTTGGGTTAGTCACACTAACATCAAAAAGCAACAAACAAATAACTGAAGCACAATCGAACAGATATTGAAACAAAAATTGAGATAAGCATATTAGAACAGATGTGTGACTAATACAAAAGAACAGTAAAAGATTGACAAAGATATTGTAGTACAGAAAAAGATTAGTACTTACACATTCACAGCATTTACAGGATGGGTGACTTATGTCCGAGAATAAACGGAAAACAGTGCCCATGAACGAACAAAAAGGACAGACTTTACCACCTACTGTATAAATTTTCAGTTATCAGAAAGAAAGAGGTGTTAATTATAAATTTCCCCCTACAAGTGAAGCAACATCCTCAGTTTTCCAAGGTTTAGGGGCAAGAACAAAGAAGCTACGATCTGCACAATACAGTTTTGTGGTGAGGTTTGGAGTGAAGGCCCACCAACAGATTCTGAGCCTGTACGAGTTTCCTTGCAAAAAGTACAGGAGGTATCTTGGAGTAGTTTGAAAAGTTAGGAACCAAGTAGGAGGTTGGGAGAAATGCATTTTGTAGGCTCAGGGAAAATAAATGTATTCATTTATTTTACTTTTCTTGACGTGGAAAGTCCAGTTGGGCACATAGACCTCTTTTCAGTAGCCACCCAGGGAGAAAAGCTACAGTACTATCAACAATGCCATTTATATACAGCAGTAAGGCAATATAATAAAGTACTAATGCAAAACAAAGAAGGGACTAGCCAAAGTGCATTGAATAATAAAAGAACAAAACATTATATATTAGTTCTTTCAGGCAGAGTATTTCTTTTTTTCTCCTTTGTCAAAACCTTGCAGGCACTGTAAGTAAATTTATGGAGATTTGCTGACTACATTACCATGTCATAGTTAAGCAGCCCACAATATCTCATCAGGTAAAATGACTACCTGCAGCAATTACTAGGTCACAAAACTTTATCAAAGCACTTAGTGGTGTAAACAGCACTCTAGTCCAAAGTACCACTTTGCAGTGTTGGAGTCTGCACGAAGAAAAGCTGAGGCAAACTGTGGAAAGCAGCATTCACAGCAATAAGTGTTAATATGAAGTGGAAGAATCTTTAAAAATACTGGATTGTTAGCAAAGAGCTATTGAACAGAAAAAAATAAAATAAAATATGTATGTGCAAACATTTTTGTCCACACTTCAAAATACAATTGTCATGGTATTCTTTAAGCAGTCACCCACTAGCACAATATATGACTATATTTAGCAATGGCATTTTCTGAAATTAAACATTTCTGAATTGCTTGCCTGGTGGTAAGCAGGCTTATGAGAACAGCTAACAGTGAATATACAGCTATATGTGGGCAATCACATTTGCCCAAAGTCTACCCGCAACCCTTAATACACCAATCATTTGAGAAAAGTCAGAGAGTATTCAGAGGTGTGAGTCAAACATGTCTGAGGATGTTCTCTAAACAGTCTGTTGAAGTCAGATTCCACAAGAGGCACATGAATTCATATTTCTAATACAGACATTGCTACATGAGGGATGCTGGGCATACCTAGGAGTCAATGTCTCTGGTGTCATGCAACTTTATTGCAAATATATATATATATATATATATATATATATATATTTTACTTATTACTTTGTGGTAAGATTCATCCCCATACTGGATTGTGTGATCCAGCGGTACAATTTTGTGGATTTGTTCACTTTTCTGCACAAGTGTGCGCCAATGGAGTTAGTGTATATAATTTTGGGGTCGGGGTTACAGGCTTGTTCCCCTGCAAAAAAAAAAAAAAAGAAGTTTTTATCATATGACTCACTGTTTTCAAAATTATATTTTTGGTAAAAGATGAGATGAAAAATGTATTGTTGATTACTCACAGGTAAAGCAGGGATATGGTGTGTGACATAATTCAGAAATTATAACAATTACCCGTTAATGATCCTAGGACACTTGTCAAAGATGACAATATGAGTTTCTAGCATTCTTTCCAGATTTTCCACTGTCACTATAAATATTATCCAAATCTTGACCAAAACAGGGACAAGTACAGGGAGATATAGATACTAAGTCAGTAAAATGCAACCGTAGTACTAATTCATAGCATCAGCACCAAAAGGAACGTCATCATCAGCTGTCATTAAACAGTTCCTGTAAGCATCTAGGAATATGGATAACAGAAACTCTCAGTTATGTCTACAAGGCCAACAGAGGAAGGAAAAATACAAGATGATCAGAAGGAAGGACAGTGGCAAAAAAAAAGTAAAAAAACACTTCCAATAGCAACACCCCATTGGTGGTACATTTGTTCTGCCCGTGGCAAGTGGCCTTAGGAAAAAATGTCACTGATTGTTTAAAATCTTTCCATTTCAAAACATAATCTTTCCATTTCAAAACACAAACAGATGAATAAAAAAATGAATAAATCTTTAGATCAGATTTAGTGTAACTTGCACAGACAGATTTCACTGATAACCTTTTTATGATGCAGAGAGCAATAACACACAGTAGTCTTCCAATTTTATCAGATTGTTTTTGACTGAGTAAGAAATATGTTTAAGCACATTCTTTGGTGGTTGTGCAAGTCTATAGTAGTGTGTGTGTCAGAAAATGTCTTTCTGGCAGTGTTCCAAACCATTGCTGTAAAATACACAACCATCAATTACGGGTGCTGAAACTTGTATCCAGGTGTTGTAATTTATGTTTGAGAGATGGGCATAGCAACATCTGCACTAACAGAAACATTCCAAACAGCTTTTCATCAAATGCATTATTATCAATCCCTCATTTTAGCTACTCTGTGTTTTACACTTTGATAATGCACTTGTCAGAATATCAGAATTTTCTAGACCTATCTGAATCAAGAGTCAATAAATGATCAAGTTCAGCACATTAGACTCCTGCGCAAAAGGTGCTAGTGAGGTTTCACTGCTGTATCATCTCAAAGGCCCTGCATTCCTGTGCAGAGCTTGTAGTAGAGAGAACAATATACGTTAATGAAAACCACAGATTGCCAAGCCTTTTCAAACTGCCATTTGTCACATTACTTTAATCTGCCCTATTCAAAACTATTGTTTGTTTTTTTTAAGTCAATAATAATCCAACCTATGTTTTCCTTTTTGCAGTATTCCAGTATTAAGTGATGTATAGCAAGTAAATTATTAAACTACTGCATATCAGTTTACAGTATGTGGTTAATAGAGTTTCATGGATTTTGTGTGGTACATAAAGATGAGACTACATGTTAACAGTGCAGTTAGTTTGGGCACTACCCTCTGCATCTCCAAATATGATGTTTTCCACTGTCGTACCCATAAAGGGACAGCCAGCAAATAAAAATTAGGACAACTGTTATACTTTGAAAGTGGAGACAAGCGTGTCTGCATATCACAGAAACAGTTGTCTTTTTGCTATATTTTAGTATAGATTACCAAGGTCATTATGAAGGCATGTCAGTTTTGGAAAATGTCTCAAAACAGACTGCACACCATTATCTAAAGTCTTGAATTTAAACAGCAAAGAACAACTGCACAAAAACAAAATACTAAGTAGGGAAGTTTAAATACCAGAATGTGAGTTTAAAAAAAGAACTGAAAAAAAAAAAAAGTCTGTTATACCTTTTCAAACACAAGGCAGCAGTTTACACAAGGTCATTTGGTTAAAATATTCACAACAAAAGATAAACCCAAAAAACAGATAACAGTTTTAAATGTTAACTATTCACAACAGGAGATGAAAGCCAACATAGTAAACATTTTTTCATTTTTTTTTAAAAATAAAATTCAAGACACTGCTACATCCTTGTACAATATTTTAGTGAATGCCAGTACTGGAGTTTATCATAATGCATAATTATATCAAAGCACAAACAATGATAGCATGAGCAGCCATCATATACATCCAGTCTGTTCATTTCATTATCTACTGCCAACCACAAGTCCCAAAGAATACAAGCCTAGCACATTCTGTTAGGGATCTCCCTTGTACCAGTACATTCATGAAGGTCTCCTCTAGGTATACACTCTCACCTCTCTTAGAAGTCAGTTCTATGTAATCACCCTTTTGATAAAATAATTGCTTCTCATTTTATTTCCTATCCCTTTCTTAGCCAAACAGATGTTAAATTACTTCTGCAAGATCTATCACTCTTCTGTATGCTATATATGACACAGTGGCATCTTAAGATTTTTGTGCACAGCTTTCCTAGAGCTCTACCTGTGTGCAGATCTTACTGCCATTTGCTCAAAAGGCATACCTTTTTCCATCTTCGCTACATTACAAAAATATACTAAATGAGCCATAACACAAGGTAATTTTCTGTTGCTCTCTGGTATTCAGGCATGGTTTTCTTCTAAATGCACTTACAGCCACTGGGCTTCCTGTTTCACAAAATGTGTTGTGAACTGGCTGTGCCTTACTCCTAATGTTCTAGTTTACTCACAAGAAACACAAACAAACACATACCTACAGTTACACAGCAATGACATGGCATTATTTTACTGCAGCCAGGGACACAACACAAGGACTTAATTCGGTTAACCTTTTATATGCAGCATTTCGGGGAAATCTGAAGATGAAATGTTCTTGTTTTTAAAGTATGGAAGTGAGGCTTCTAAAGAGCTCACATTTTCCTCTCGGATACTGAAGCCTCACAGAGTACATTAGTGCACTATCAGTAAGAATATTGCAGGAAAAAAAGCGAAATGCCTTGATGCAAGAGGAAACTGTTACGCAACTGTATCTTAGGCTTCCCTTTACAAACTTCTACACAAAATGACGGAGATGCATCCTGGTCTTCTGTCCGTAATTTGTCTGAAACAAACTCCCTTCCACCTTCTGGAACTTCTATGACAGACAGGTAACATCTGCAAGCCACCATCCAAGTCATCAGGTGGGTTCTGATATATATGTAAACACACAACTGCAATGACCACAGTGGTAGTCATGCAATAGGTGGTTTCATTAAGACATCAGCATCCTGCTCTAGTGAGCTGCCAGTATTATCACTGTGATAATTAGCCAATTACAAAGTAATAAAATCTGATTTTTTTTTTTTTTTTTTACATTCCCCCTTTGATTTGTATAAAGAATGCAGACCTAAATGCCTTTTGGTGTCCTGCCAGTATAAAAAGTGGTTTACAGTCATGTCTTTTTAAACAGCAGGAGATAAAAGGTAAATGGCTCCACAGTAAAAGAATACACTACGACACAGAGCCAATTCTTTTAATGTTGTCATGGGTTCCTTAGATTCATACATAATACGCAGCCCCTCAGGTGATCAGGATATCCAAATAAGCTATTCCTGATGCATTGTGTTACCATTTTTGAAACTCAGGCCTAAGTCCAATATCTGGGTCACACCAGTGGAGTAAGCCCTACTCTTTTGGAACAGCAGTGTTTCTTCCAGGAGCTCCCAGCAGTGCCGTTTCTTCCATACAACTGATGTGTCCTGGAGCAGGCTACTCTGTCGATGTTAAGGCATGATACACAAAACTCCCAACCCCCTAGACTGGTGCCAGTAAATGCAAGTACTTGGAGGGCCAATGTCACAATTAAAAAAAAGCCAGCACAATGTTTGCAAGTGACACAAAGCTACCAGCTTATCAAGTAAGTTCACAGGGGATAATCACCTCTACAACATCCATTATGCAGAGTTAAAGCCCAGTAGTGGGACATCTGGTACATGAAGGCTACAGGATCCTACCCCCTCCTCACGCTCAAGTGCGCACACACACACATACTGATGTATTCTGACAATGCTGCGTTACCTGTTGAAAACAAAGTTATCATACTCACAAATAGTTTCTTCCTTACATGACTACAGTAAATAAGGTAGACACAGATTGTCCACAAAAAAACTTTAGCACTATAACTTTATACCGTATAAAACTTTGGCTAAGTACAGGTAAGGATAGCAGAAATAACTGTAAAATGTCAGCAGTAAAGCAATGGCATGAGCTTTGCCAGCACAGTCTACACAAAATACCCACATTTTTTATCTGTATGAACCAAAAAACAATCAGCGCAAAAAGTAATTTAGTTCTGATCAACTTACTGTGTATTCTGATCCATGAATTCAGCATAAGAGCCCATAACCCGTAACACTCCAAGACAAAAAGATCACTTCTTGTTTCTCTTTTCCCTGTTTGCTACCCCTTGTAGCAAAGATAGTGATGATGTCAGTGTATATTCATTTTCCAGAACAGGTTTTTCAACATTATCATCACCTGTGTGTGTGTGTGTTTTCCAGCCTGCCTGAATTAGTGAGCAGAGTACTTCCCCAAGTCTTCTTTCACTACTGGGTCCTAGAACCTTTCATATTTATGATAGTTTAAATCTCTACTGTCCACATTTAGGGTTGGATTAGCAAGCACTGGAGCTCAGAGTGTCCTTAAAATGTGGACTTTCATTAGAGTGCTGCCACTTCCAGTACATTTTATGGAATTTGCATTCCAGAGTCTGGAATTACAGTTTTGGAAACATATTCTGCTGTACTTCCATATATGAGATTTTAAAACTGCAAAGTATATAAAAATATGCAATTTCTAATCATCTGTGCCCACACAAGCCATTTCACACACGTTCATCAATCGGTTACTTTCTTTTCAAGTCTGCTTTACACAGGTATTTTGTTTGGCATCTCGAGCAGGTCACATTCACAGCACACTACAGACAACTTAGTTTTTAGTGTATACCTATTACCAATGTTCAAGGCAGTGTTTATTATACTAAGTAGGGGAAATCTGGTCAAGATAGCAGGAAACTTCCCTGCTCTTCTGCTACATGGAACAGGTGTGCTTCCTTCATGAAGACATGTGTGGTGATAGCCACTGAGGTTAGTCTGCTGGCTGGTTTGTTTACATGTCCAAAGCAGGATTTAACTGATGAAATGGAGGAGGGGATAGATGCAGTAGATTTCTTTGTGTGTGTGCGTGTATAACTATATAAAACAACCCCAAATAAGGGGGCAGATCGTGGAAAAGCTGGACAGAGATGGGGGGGGGGTCTTTGTTGAACATGTGGCATGATGCTGCAGAATGGGAAATTACTGGATTCTTCAGTATGAGAGCTGCTGGAATTTAATTCTACACTATATAAAAGGTGTGTGAAAGTAATTAACTAGCAGCAGTGCTACAAATGCTGAAAGGCACAAAGGACAGACACTGTGTGTACTGGGGCACAGACCTTTGTGATGTAGATGCTCCAGAAGGTATATTTGCTGGTGCTGCAGCCCATTCTAATATAAATGTTGTATTGAGGATAATGCCTCTCTTCTTTAGTATCGGTGTTATGCAGAAATTCCCTAAGATGGTCAAATGGATGCATTGCATGGGATCAGTTATTTATGCTGGCAATGGAGTTTAATCTTCTGGACAACCAGAGACCAATCTATGGCATCTGTTGGGTGGTCTTATGTTGTTTGCTGATTTATAGTGAAAACTGAAAGTCTCTGCGTTGTATAAATATTTCTTGATTCTGCCTTTGAATCGGCTAACTAAGCAAATGGTGTTACCATTCACGTCTTCAAAACCATCTGAGTCAAGTGTTTTGTAGGCATAAGCCTCCAGTCTCCCCATACAGTGGGCTGAATCCATGTATGACTGTGCTTATAATAATCACCTCTGAGATCATCATGCCTTGGGGAAAAGGCAGTTCCCCATCACTGGAACCTCATTATAGCATTAATTCTCACATAGCTATGCGGAAAAGTAGGAGTCATACATAGTATGTTCCAGGAGAAGTGTGACTCGCAAGCAAATAACCTATAAAATATTTCATGATGTCTGAAGGATTTTAATTTTTTTACCATCAAAATGTAAACAGATTATCCCATTTGGAAACATTCTAGAGACTACATGTGGATATTTTGTTACCTCTCTCCAGTAACCAGATTTTGCACTTATCTGATTTTTTTAAGACATGAGTAGGGAGGGCAATTTTTCTATCCTAGTCTATCTAAACATTGTTATGAATGTCACTCAGGTTTCTCTAGGTGCTAAATGAGTGAACCAGACATATTATACTTGTAGAGTTCTAAGACAATTACAGAGTTGTATACAAGGTGCAGATGTCTTTAAAAAAGCAAAGCATCAACACAGTATCTGTGACTGCAGTTTCTGCTTAGGAGGTGGCAGCAGGAGCAAATACTCCAGAGGTTCTAACTCGGCACCAGGATGTAGTGACAGTAGTGGAACAGGTGTCAAGCTGTGCAGATTCTATTTGCAGAGAAGGTGATGTTGAAGGAAAATATATAAACTCCAGTACACATGGGTTACATAGGGTTGTGAAGGAAAAAGGTGGTAGATGGCTGGAAGAAGCTTCAGTAAGAGTCATCTTGAGTGATACCTAGGCACAAGTTACCTGAGAAAACATGTTTCATTCATCCATGAGGATGAAAAGAACAAGGAGGTGAGAATGCAGGATGTGAATAAAACAAGAAAACAAATGTGACATGGGTAAAAAAAGAGTCAAAAGGTCATGACAACTAGGGGTGTTAAGAAGACCAAGTGTTAGACAAAGACAGGCAGAACAGAATAATGCACATATACATTCAAAGTATGTTGGATTACCCATAAAGGCTGGAGGACATAAATGTTACCGTGTCTATGTTGCTGAGTAAACATTTGGATGTGTATTTTGTACAAGATTATCATTTGAAAGGTATGAAAGTGTTTAAGGCTATGAATGGATGATGGTTACAGGCAACTACTGAGGAAAACTTTTTTTGGGAGGAAGGGTTGGTACACTCTAAAAGAGTTCTTCATATTTTTTGGTTATCAAATGTTATCTGACCTTGTTAACAACTGCAGGTCACACTTGATTATTCAGGAAATTCAATCTAGCATTTTCTGCAGGTCAGATGACTTGAGAGAGGGTAGTGCCATTTATGAGTATTAGGGCATTTTTTCCTGATTGTTTTGATGGGGATTCTAATAGTACCTTGGTGGGTAGAGGTACAGTGGTGCTACAGGGATTTGGTTTTATTGTTTTTCAAAGAGATTTTTTTTTTGTTCTGGGTACGACAGTAGAAGACATCATATTTGCATATGCAGAGGGTAGTGCCCAAACTAACTGCACTGTTAACATGCAGTCTCATTTGTATGTATCACACAAACTCTGTGAAACTGTATTAACCACATACTGTAAGGGGAAACTGCTTTCTTCTGTGGAAACCAGGCATAATGTATTGACTATGCTTTTTGTATCCTGAGGACTTGAGATTGAAGTTAAAATAAAAGTACTATGTCCACCCAGAAATTTCTTTTGTCATTTGGGTGTCAGTTTTTTTGCAGCTGGAAGGGAGGAATTGTACCCCATTTGTTATCATAATACATGAAGAAGATATACAAATACTATGACTCAACCTGGAAATTGTGAAGGGTTAAGACTTTTCTGTATGTAGGTGATATGATGTTAAAGGCCACATGATTGCTATTAAATAGATCCATACAACCATGAAAGAAAAGTACTCCAACAACCCTCAAAAATTCTGAGCCACTATAAATACTTTACTGCACCCAGGAAAATCCACCACTCCTAACCCTTTATTACCCAACAACCATGAAAATATCCCCACCCAGTTCAACAAATACTTTACTGAAATGGTCCAAACCCTAGCCAACACCCAAAATACTACTAGCAGCCCCTTACATACAAATACCCCAACCCACACCCGCATAACAAACAATTCCTCCAGTTTCTCCTTGGAACCAGTCCCTACTAAAACTATTGATAAACTTCTCAAGAAGCTGAAGCCAACCACTCTGGCAGCTGACAATCTACTTGCAGACTTCCTACAAATAACTGCTAAAGCAATAGCCTACCCAGTGTCCATTCTCATAAATAGGTCAATATCAGAGCAGAAAGTACCTCACACCTGGAAAATATCACACATTATTCCACTGCACAAAGGGGGGAAGTCCCTTGAACTTACTATCACCCTATTGCAATCCTACCACCTTTATCAAAAATATTAGAAAGGGTAGTTCATTCCCAGCTAACGCAATACCTTATAAAAATAACCTGCTATCCATATCCCAGCATGGCTTCACACCGCACCATAGCACTACTACAGCACTACTCTCCTTCACCAACATCATCAATCACCATAGAAACAATGGTCTATTTGTATCCTCAGTATTCCTAGACTTATCAAAAGCCTTTGACATGGTGAACCATAGTATGCTCCTAGAAAGTCTAGCAGCACTTAACATGAGCTCCTCCACCATATCATGGTTCAATAACTACTTAACAGACCATCAGCAGGCAGTTATTTGGCACCTTCAGCACAGCATAAGTGGAATGCTGGGAAGGAGGAGGACAATGCAGAAACAATGTATGACTGCATTTATGTGGGATGTGTAACGTAAAGGACTGTATAATGTGATTTTTGTGTGTAACATAATGTATATGGTTGAGTCTTGCCTTTATATTCTCAATACAGACATTAAATTAGATAAGGTAGTCTAACATATCAAACATTCCTTGGGAAATTTCATAAGATATACTTCATGAACTGAGGTAATCTGTGTGATACAGGTGGCTTATCAGTTGTACACCTGGCAAACAGTACAAAGGCATTAGGAACAGTACAGATTTTTCAAATGAGCTGAAGAATTTTGGAGTATTCTATGAGCTGCAGAGAGGAATGTACTGCTCACTTTGTTTATATATTATGTAGTATATAGTATACACTCCAGGAGCATTATTTTTGTAGATTGATATTGCTGTGTATACTATAACTATTATTGTTATTATTATTATCTGCTCATTTTGATCATCATATGTTTTCTAACTTTTATCTGTTTTGTAATTTTGCCATAACAAACACTTTGTTGTGACATTGTCATCTGTAGTGAGAGTTTTTGAATTCATCTTTTCTACCACTGAATCAAGTAAATGAGAATTCAGTATGTCAGCTTCCTGGGACATTCATATTTTTGTTTAACTCTTGATGCCGCAAAAATGTATACAGCTTACCAGATCAGCCTCTTCCTGATTTCGTATGCAGTCTACATTTCAATATGAGCGAATGCTCTTTTCTGTGCCACCAAGCATTATAATATGACTATGAGTAAACAAATAAGAGACAGTAAGTTTCATAAGGACAGTATATGTAACTATCACAAACTCAGACTTTCAAGAAACCTGATCACAGCCAACTTCATCCATGTCACAAGAAAGTGATGGGTACGAGATTAAATATGCTGCAAGGAGGAGAGCAACTGATACACAGACTGATACGCAGTCAGACAGGCTGCACGTAGTGGAATTTGGGGAGAAAGGTTACAGATAGGAGGGTGCTTGGCACACTGAGCAGGAAATAAAGGAGATAAGATATAGTGTGAGGACAGAGGGAAAGAGTTTAGTGTTTAGAGGCGGGATTAACTCATTAAGACCTATCAGCAGTCGGTTTACTGGACACCACATTCCTTACTGTTGATAGGCTTGACATTGATTGTATGGTGTTCTGAGTGAAAGAAAATTTAAGTGTGAAAAAATGTTTCCAATTGAGCAAGTAAAACTGCTTTTGCCATGCTTGTTCAGTTAAATTATTTTCTCACATTTAAACACCTAAATCACAGCAGTTAATACCCGAAGTTCAGGAATTAAGTTATACTGAAACACAAACTCCGTGTGTGGTCTATTTTCATGTACTGTATGCGTGAATGGTACAAGTCAACTCCCACAGTTAGCTATGTAGCTGTGAAAGATTTAAAAAAGTTGTCAAAAGTGCAGACTACTATTCAGTGAACCAGACTGGAGGCCTAATAAGACATAGCAGGACCGTGGGACATCAGCAAAGTGATCAAAAAGGGAAAGTGGGTAGATGCATATTGTAGTGCATGCAACACCAGTAACCTGTTGGGGGAGACAACTGCGGCAGTAACAACCAGGGCCAGAGAAGTGGCAGAGAACTGTCATGAGAGTGGGTTAGAGGTAGCCTACTTATAAGTGCTACCTGTACTGGTACCTACCATGTTGAGGAGCATAATGACAGACTGCAGCAGTGGACAAGGGAGAAAGGCTTCAGAATAGATGGAGGCTGGGGAAAGATGTGATTATGAAATGAGACACTAGCTTTGTCCCAGGGATAGGGTCCATCTTATCCCAGAAAGACTAGCACTGTTTAACAATTGGTCTGAAAGGAGAATCTCAATGACTATACCTTTAAAGTAAGTTGGAATGAGGGACGGAGTGTCACAGTAGCAGAACAGTGAGGTATGCACTGAGGAAGTAGATAGAAGGTAAAAACAGATGTAGAGCAGAGCAGAAGAACAAGAGTGACTAACAGCGACTATTACTTGCAATGCAAGAAGTTTGCTTAGGATGATGAGAAAGTACAAGAAGTACTACAGGGGAAGAAAGGGAATATTGCTGATACCACAGAAACATGAACCAGTGGCAACAAATGGAGTGAGACATGAAGTGGCAGACAAGGGAGAAATTGAGGTGAAGTACCAACCTACATATGGGAGGCCATTAGATATGAGGTCATATGAGAGAAGAAAACACCAAATCAAGAATAGAGTAGGGCAATAGGCAAAGTCAGAATCTATCTGGCAGTTAAGGAAGAGGAAAGAGTAGAGCTGGTGGAGAAATACAGAGTATCATCCCTCAGAAGCAACAAGGGAAGATGATGAAATACTAGGGAAGAGAATAAACAGATGGGGTAGGAAATTAGGAGCAAGGATACCCATTGATTCTGCTGGGAGCAGGCTGTGAGATTCCAATTTCCAAAGCAGAGAGGAAACAGGAAATTATTTGAGGTCTTGGAGTGTAAGAAGTTCGCCCAGCTGTTGCAGGAGTATACCAAAAAGGACATAACTCTGGATCTGACCCAAACCATGCAGAAGGAGGTCATGGGATATCCACTGAAAGCACCTATAACCAATAGTGAGTATGACACTGTGTGGTTTGGAGTGGGAGGATGGTAAGAATACAAAGGAGAAGATGGCAGTGTGGGATTTTGTAAGCATGGATTATGCTGAGCTGGAGACAGGTTCATATATTAGCTAGGTGACTGAGGGCAAATTAAAGGGGTAAACAAGGTAGGGGAATGGGTCAGGGCAGGTTAGTGACTTACCTCTAAGATCTCTTCCACAAAGTGCTAGGGTCTGTGGTTCACTTTTAACTTTTCATCTGTATCTGTATGGAGTTCTTGTCATGCCTGTGTGGGTTATAGAGTCATAGGTGTGTACTATGCTAATCATCACTGGGGCCTTTATAAGCCTAGCCATGCATCCCAAATCTCTGACAAGTTTTGGTACCCTTGGTAAGTGTAAGCAGAAGATTTACAAACTGCCTGTGTCTATTACAGACATAGGTGCCAAGCCAGGGATGCATTTCTTGTTTTCTGTCCATTTGTCCAGATGACACTTGAATTGGGTTAGGGAGGAACATGTGCTTCACATGGAAGGGGAACCTGTTCCAGAGATGGATTAGTCTTTGGGATAACTACCTGTCTCTCCAGCAGGTTCTATTTACATCTCAGGCAAGGTTTAAGCCTTTAGAATGGGTACTTCTTATGCTGCTTGTTTTGTGGATATACAGGATGTCCATCAGAATGTAGCCCAACGATGCCTTGAATGCCAGGCATAGATCTCTCCTCAACAGCCTGTAGGAGAAAAGATACAGTGAAAGGGCTTTGAGGTAGTCTGCATAGGACATGTTATTTACACCTTGTATTCTTTTAGTAAAGAACATTTGTGGAGGTCCCATTGTTGGATCTGCATGGTTAGGTATATACCAAAAGGGGCATTGCTTTCAGTGATAGGTCTGATGATTGCTGAATACAGTGGAACAGTGACCTCCTGTGACCTAGATGCCATACCTTTGTTTATAAGTTGCACAACATAGAATGATTTCCACAATACCATAGGCACATGATCACCAAAGGCCAGATTACTGTCTATGTGTCCTCCCAAATCCCTGACTACTGGATTAACTCATAGGAGTGTGTTGTTGATATGATGGATAACAAGGGTGGCTGACATCCCAAAGCATACTATTATACATTTCTTGGCATTTATTTTTATCTATGGCTCTGACACCAGGTATAAGTTTGTGTCAGCCGTTCTTGGAGAACATTAATATCAACATGGGATTCTATGATGGTTCCTAATTTCTAATCATCTGCAAATTTAGTCAGACTGAGGCCCTTGATATTGCCCTTGACTTGAGAGAGGTAGATGTCAAAAGCAGCTGTCCCAGGACCAATCCCTGGTTGATACCACTGGTGACTGGCCTCTTTGTAGAGGTGACTCCCCAATTCTAACTTCCTGGGTCCTGTCTGTGAGCCAGCTGGCTACTCACCAGGTGACATAAGGGTTTATGCCTAACCTCTTGAGTTTGTCAACAATGCTGTAGTGGGATATTATGTCAAATCTCTTGACTAGGTCGAGGTAAGCAGTTTGAACTGTTTAACCTTGTCCATTAATTTGGTGAGTTAAAACTGAGTATGCCAGTTTCCTTCTGCATCCCAAAAACATACTGTTAAATTAGCTACAGTAAATTGACCTTACATATGTTCTACTGTTGTGGCCCAGGGAATTCACTTACCCAGTTAACAAGTAAATAAATTAATATTAAATTCAGTTAAATGGAATGCTCAGGGCTGTGGGCAAGTCTGTGTAAAACAGGCAAATATGACAAAGAGGAGATGGCCAATGTGGCTTCAAAGAAAGAAAAGGCAACAGTTAGAACAAATGTCAGGATCTACAAGAGGTGGGAGGTGGAGGTGGCCACAGTACGAGGAGGACAGCAGAAGGAGACAAAGAGGAGGTAAAGAGGAAATCACATGAACAATAAGGCTACCTCCTAGAATCTGCAGGAATCTGACTATCTGGCCATCTTTCTGCCAGATCCCGGACAGAGATCTTTGGAAAATCACTCGGTGGTAGAGATGTGCCTGAGGATTTGAGTGTATCAAGTGCAGCATAATTATATAATGGTGGGGGCAAGAGCAATTCAAGAAGTTTCAGCCTATTAGGTTAACAGCAGTGGCATGGAAAATTGTGGATAAAATCCTGAAGGAAAGGTAAGAGCTGCTTGCCTCAAGGCCATCAGTTTTCAGAACAAAACCAGCATAGGCTCAAGGCTAGAAGAACCTGACAATCTAACCTGATCTAGTCTATGACTGGACTGCAGATGAACTTGACGAGGAGTATTTAGGAACATTGTCTACCTAGACTTCACCATGGTCTTTGACTTGGTCCCACACATGTGGCTGTGAGCAGAACTGGGGTTGAAGTAGAACTGGGATTGAAGAATTAGATTGTTGCATGGATGAATGGTAGGACACATACTGTTGTGATAAGATGGACTATGTGAAGAATAAGGAATAGGGGCAGTGAACAGTGGAGTCCCACAGTTGTTATTTCTGCATCTAGTAACCTTCATTATGTTTTATTTCAGACATATCTGAGGGGATATAAGTGTGTCAGATGTCAATTGATGACAAGATAAAGAGCACCATGAAGAGGACAGGGAATAGTCTAGGGAAATCAAGTGGAACAAAACATGACTGTTATCATTTGGTGCAAATAAATGCAAAGTCCTGCACCTGGGCTGCAGCAGCCTGGTGTGAAATATCAAGTGGGGATAGGGAACTGATGGTAAGAGATCAGGAAAAGGATCTTTACAGTGCTAGAAACAAACAGAATGTTGGTGTGTATCCTCAATGGAAGAGACTCCAAAAGCAAAGATGAAACACTGCCACTCATCTGAGCCCTGTACAGGATGCACCACAACTACTGTGTGCAATTCTGGAAGCCATGCAAAGAAAGCGACATCAGGCCGCTACAACTATCCCAGAGAAAAGGCACCAGGGTAGCTTGTCATAATATATTTCGTACAAATTTAAAATTAGAACATCCTCATGTGTACTGCAGTGTATCCACCCTTGCATATCCTGGGCCCTACTATATAAATGCTTGTGTTTAGGGAATGCTCATAATTCACATACCTTACAGTGGCATAACTGAATAAGTCATGAATGAGTCACTCATGCCACTTGTAATAATATTAATATTGCATAGAGAGCCAGTATGATGTACATACACAGGGTAAATGTAGACCATGCATGCATGCGTGCACAGTTCCAGCTAATGCAAGGCAACTAGACAAAGATGTATGGTGAACAGGCTCCACAGCCCTGCAACATATAAGAAAAGTATGACACTGCATGTGCTATATGTGGAAGGTGCTGCACTACACTGGGATAACACCAGTTTGCTATATCGTAAAATATTAAGGCATAGAACTGTGCCTCAGCACTACACACCAGTTTTCTTTCAGGAAGTGAAAGCTGTCATTACATGGTAAAATAGATAGTCAGGCCTTGACTTCTACTTAATAAAGGTACAAGTCCCCTTTAACATTCAGTACTAATCAATAATATTACACCATTTCGTAAGAAATTAATGCTCCCCTGCTACCAGCCACAGCACAGTGCAATAATGCAAAGGGCTTTCTGTTTAACATATCATGAAAACCTGTACTTTTATGATCTCCCTCATTGCAAAGAAATATGGATTCAGATAGAAGACAAGCAGCACAGATGATGGCTAGAAATATTGAAGTACAATGTAGTTTAAAAATAGTTAGAATGCATGTTTTGTTTATTTACAATGGCACAGAAAAAAGTCTGTTGGATTTATTCAGGATGGAAAACATTATGATACCACCAAAGAAGAACAGACATTAAATAAATTAATATACATACTGTACATACTACAGAGGCAGAGGCTTTTATGTTGAGAAGAATGAAGTTTTAACCACTGTAAAGCAGTGCAGACTGGGATTTCTGCAGATTAGTCTGTTGTGGTATGTGGTCACTAATGCATGCAGCTGTGCACTTGTCTCGTCCTGACATGCCTCTCACCCTGCTAAAGTTCTTAGTGAACTGTAACAATATTTTGGTTGCTAAGGCAGCAAAGAGTAGAAATGTTCAGGCTATGGCTCTCTGAATGTGAAGTATAAATTGTATTTACAAGGAAGTTATTTTTATGTTGTCTGCATTCACTTTGCATTGCTGCATCTCTTATAATAAACAACCTTGACATTGCCAGTCAACTCAGTATCAGTTCACCAGATATAGCATTAGATGGATTCATCCTCCAGTTGCTTAAGTTTACATTTTAAGTACTGATTGTTTATTTTTTTTCATTGAATAAACTGGTACTTAGCTGAGTAGATAGCATGCACAAAGATTCATGCTCAGCCTAAATGCAGTTCCCCAGCTCTTTCTACATGCAGTGTTTTCCAAGGCATTATATCACTCTGTCTCTATCCATGAAACTGTATTTCTGTAAATTACTTTTAACTGTAACAACTGCAGCTGCCATTTGTGTCTTTTCTGCATCATCTGTCTTTTCTGCTCACTCTCACCTCTTCCACTTGCCACCTGAAAATTGAGTGTTTCCAAGCTGTTCCCTCCACTTTCTGCTGACATCTCCACTGTGTATATATCAAGCTAAGTTTTTCCTCATAATCCAAGGCCCAGGAAGCCCCTCTGTTTTAGGAATTGTCTTAGCAATATCCTATATAAGATGACAATGATGTCAGCATCTCCTGACCTCATTCCCTTAGCTAGGGCCCCTGGCATCCTGATTGCCTTCACCATGTTACATTGCAGTAAATCATTAGTGAAAGATTATCAGAACTTCTGCATTATTCCATTGTCTATACTGCCTAAGACCACTCCCAGTAAGCATATGTCCTCCTTAATTCTCTCTAGTAAAGTGAATAGCCACTTTTATGTGTTGATCATAGCTGCCAATTACCTGCCTCCCATTCAATTTGCTCTAGATCCTGCTGAAGACTGGTTCCTCCATCTGTAACCACTATATCAGTCTTGTTGGTATCAGTGAACAATTTGATCTTAATTTCCATTGTAAATGTGAAATCACAAACCTACTAAACAAGATTGGTCCTAGCAATATATAAGGTGGCACTTTCAATAGTTAGCAGGTTTTTCTCCCCTTCCCTTCAAACCACTACCCTTTGCTTCTAATCATTCATCTAGTTCACTATCTAGTCAACTATTTTAGACTCCACCCAACAGCCTTTAATGTACTCAGTAGCCTCTTATAAGAAGCCTAGTCAAAGATATTGCTGAAATCCAGCTAAGACAAATCCACGATCTCTCTCTGTCCATTTCAGCAGGAATCTAGACATATTTATTTGATTATTGGTCTGAAGACAGTTTTCAGTCACAACTCAAGTCCAAAGCAGCAAATAAAACATTACAAATGGTATAAATATATATAGTAAATCTGGGCATTTAAACAGTAAAATTATGTTGGACATTATTGCAATCATTTAATAAAAACTGAAATGAAAAAAACAACAAAGCATGTAAAATGTGGAGAGTTGCACATGCAAATGTTACAAAATGAAGTAGAAGTCATATTTAATGGCAGAATATAATTACAGTCTAACAGTGTTAACTACAAAATATAGTATTAACAGTGCCAGTGGTGCAACAGGTAGCACTTTCACCTTTGGTGCAGAAGGCTGTTATTTTATTCCCACACTAGGTAGATCGAATGCTGACACTGCAATGCAGCATAAGTGTGGTGCTGCACTCCTGAGTGTACTTTCCTTCAGATGAGACATTAAACTGAGGTCCCATCTTCTTGAGCTAGTGATAGCTCAGGTGGATGTAAAAGATCCCACAGAACCTACCAAAAAGAGTAGGGGTCCTTTATTTATATACAAAAAGAACTCCTATTTACAACATATTTACAATTTTACAAATATTTACAAATGTACAAATATATAATATACAAATATATTTACACATATTCATAATTTTCCTTACAATCATACTAAATTATCATCTCTATTAGACCCCCACTTCTTTTTCCATAACTACCATCTGATTTTACTTATTATTGTTGCTAAACTCCATTTTCCATTAAATATAATTTAATTTATTCTTTCATTCCATATAACCAATATGATATAAAATAACTTTTTAATCTATCCTTTTAACATATTCTAGTCTTATAATATCCTTATTTAATCATATCTATCTTAATTTTTTCCACCTCTTTTATATCCTTAAAAAATCTTTTAATAATAATGATGGGTGAAGTTGGGGCAGCCTTTTTTTGGCTGTAATGCATTGACAGTTTTTTAATATTACAATGCTGACCTACATTAAACCTTGAATTTATAGATATATCATGTTTTGAAGGATGAAATTATCTCCATAGGTAGGAGATGAAAGTATTTAATACGTGTCACTGCTTGATCATGATGGAATGCATTCTGTGAGACTAATGGCCTTTGAATGTAATGTGTCAGATGCTAATATACAAATTATTTGTATTTTGTTCACAGCTGGCAATATAAAAGCAATAAACGTATATGATGTGAGCAAATCAATGTGAACTTGGATGTTGTAGCAAGTAGTTGTATATACATATACTTCCCCTAGTGAAAGCAGATAAGACTGACAACTAGTGGAGGCACCCCATTTGATTGGATCTTTATAAAGATTTCCAGTATGTGTTTGGCTGAGTTATTGTATGGTCTGACTAAGCTATTTGAAACAGTAGGAGAGAAAAATACATGACTAATGGTTTTTTTGGGAGAAATGATAGTAATGCTGCTATAGGTGAAACTCGCATTTGGAGTAAAGAGATTAGTGAATAAGCATAGAAATGGGAGGTGCAGGCAGTCTTGCCCCCCCCCCCCCCGCAAAACATTAGTAGGACATAACTGGAAGTACTGGAAGTCCAGGTAGGTTGGGTAACAGCAACATTGTCAACCATCGACCTTCTGAAATGACCATGTTTGCTTGTTGTGAACAGTCAATATATGGATTTTACGATGTTTTAATTCAGGTAAGTAATCGCTTGCACAAGTGTGTTGCAAGATTTTGATAGTAAACTTATATATTTGTATATATATATATATATATATATATATATATATATATATATATATATATATATATTTATATATTGCCAATCCCTTAATTTTTTATACATTTCGCACCCTATTCCATTTGATCCTGTAGACAAATCTACATTTACTTGTCCTAATAATTTATCTAGCTCATAGAAAGAAATCTCCTTTTGCAACTCCTTATTCTCTTTTTCTGTTAACTTTTTTACTTTCCATGTTTTTTTTCACTGCTGTAGAATAATGTGTGTGTGGGTGGGTGTGTTGTACCTTTAAGAAGCATTTCAAGGACAGCATGTGCATATAAATAGCAAGCACATGCTAGCTTCAGAGTCACTTTGAGAGTGCAGCCAGAGAGTGAGCATGTATTAGTGTAATAGCTAGTTTGTTTATAAGTTTATCTAAGTTCAAGTTATTAAGCCTTAATGCTGATGTGTTTGTACATAATAAAGCTGCTTGAACAGAACCCACAAATGCTTGTCTATTTCATCCTGACTGGATGTGTGACATGGTGTCAGAAGGAGGATCCCAGAGACTGCTTGTCAGAGCCATGAGGTGCAGAGTTAACAGTGAAGGTAAACTAAGAGAACTGAGTACAGAAAGAGGGACAGAAATGAACCAAATGTAATGAAAACTTGCACAAATGATTTATTTATTAAAAAAATATAAAATAGAGCATTACCAGGGCACAAAATGCATTATTAAGCAAGCGATACCCACAGAAAAGTTTATTAATTAAATGAGATGTTTAAAATTAAGATAAGTGATAAAACAATTATCAGAAAACACAAAAGGGGGTTGGAATTATCTCAGAATTGCAAAACGAGCTAAAGTAAAACGGGCATGTTTAGAGTAAAATGAGCACAAGAAAAGTATAATGTTCATGAAAAAAGATTTAACAAGCAAAACAAATATAATAAGGGGCTTAAACTGTGAGCTTTGGCCAGCTAAGACCTGCATGCAATCAACTGAACGTATAAGTGAAGTTAAGTAAATCTTTATCTGCACTTTTTTCAAATAATACACAATTTAAATTAATTTGTTTGTGTTGCATTGAGCAATATCTAACTGGAAGCTGTGACTCTGTTTTTTCAGTTAAGGCTTGTTAAAAAATCTGCATAGCCAGTGATAAGTGGGGGTAGTTCACTTCATTGTTATTCAGTTACTGTCTTATATAAGTGGTACAGTGAATTATTTTCTGCTTAAACTGTGAGCTTTGGCCAGCTAAGACCTGCATACAATCAACTGAACATATAAGTGAAGTTGAGTAAATCTTTATCTGCACTTTTTTCAAATAATACACGATTTAAATTAATTTGTTTGTGTTGCATTGAGCAATATCTAGCTGGAAGTTGTGACTCTATTTTTTCAGTAGGTCCCCACCCACCCTCCCTGTTTTTGTTTTGGTGTTAATCTTGGTGGCTTTGAAACTGCCCGCCCCTCTTGTAAATTTGCACTTGGATACTCCTCCTGGGCCCATCTCATTTGCTCACTCAAAAAAAAAAAAAACTCAATTGTATTTATTACTGCTTGGTGTAACTCATTCTAAGCCTTTTAATTTAAGCACATGGGCTTCAGACCAGTTGTTTTACATTAAGAAGGTTTGTGGTCTGCACTGTAGTGCAGAACAGGTAGATTACATCCTTCTAAGTTGGGAACTGCTGATTGAGGGCTCAGTGTCTCTTATTCTAAAAGTGTATTAGTTCTGGTTTAAGCACTTGGGCTTCAGGCCAGTTATTTTACATTAAGAATTTCTGGTTTAAGGCTTATAGTGCCTGCATATTTGAACTGCTTCTTACTGAAATTGGTACACCTTGTTTGCTGTAGCATAGACTAGATCCAGGCCTGCTGAATCTAGCTTTGTTTGTATAACTTGAGCACTAATCCAGGAATTCTTTAAAGTATTCAATTGTATTTATTACTGCTTGGTAGTAACTTGATTAAAGTGTAGCTATCATTCTAAGTCTTTTGGATTAAGCACTTGGGCTTCAGACCAGTTGTTTTACATTAGGAAGGTTTGTGGCCTGCACTGTGGTGGCAGGACAGGTAGCTTACATCCTTTTAAGCTGGGAACTATTGATTGAGGGCTCAGTGTCTGTTATTCTAAAAGTGTATTAGTTCTGGTTTAAGCAATTGGGCTTCAGGCCAGTTATTTTACATTAAGAAGGTTCGTGGTCTGCACTCTTGTGGGAGGAGAGGCTGGACTCTGCCCTTCTGAGCTGGAAATTTCTGGTTAAAGGCTTATAGTGCCTGCATATTTGAACTGTTTCTTACTGAAATTGGTACACCTTGTTTGCTGTAGCATAGACTAGATCCAGGCCTGCTGAATCCAGCTTTGTTTGTATGCTTGTTGTTTGTTTGCTTGTTATTTCCCTGAAAAGCTAATTCCACCTAAAACGTGGCTTTTCAGCGCTTCTGTGGATCCCTAGTGATATCTGCATTGCTTAATGTACTTATTTCATTGTTTCACTTGAAAAAAGTTACTGTTTGTCGTTTTTGCATTTAAGTTACCTGTAACACAGTCGCAGGTACACACTCAAATGCGCTAGCCTCCTCTGTATATTTAAAGTAATTTAAGCTCTGCAGTTCTGTTTCTAAAAAAAAAACCACAAAACAAATCCTTGTTTTCCTGCCTTTCTGAACTAGTCTAGTCCAGTTTTCAGGCTTTGCTGAATCCAGGACTGAGGTAAAGGTTCCTGTGTTGCCCATATCATACTTGGATAGTTAGGTGGCTTCCTTGTTCACTGTGAGAGAGGGAACTCTGAGCAGCCTATCTGTCCCTGTAGGAGTGGTCCCAGCCCAGCAACTTGTAGCTCATTGGCCATTTTGGGCTAATTTCTATCCTTTTTGATCTCTCTGGTATAAAAACCGCTTAGCATGGTTTTGCGCTTGTATACAGCTCAGCAGGCTCCTCTTGGTGCCCTGCAGGGTCCTACAAGCCACCGAGAGACAAAAGAGAGACTTTGGACTTGATTAAGTATTGTTTTTGCTTGTTGTTTCCCTGAAACGCTAATTCCACCTAAAACACAGCTTTTCAGCGCTTCTGTGGAGCCCTAGTGATATCTGCATTGCTTAATGTACTTATTTTTTTGTTACACTTGAAAAAAGCTACTGTTTGTCGTTTTCGCATTTAAGCTACCGGTAACACAGTCGCAGGCTACACACTCAAGTGCGCTAGCCTCCTCTGTGTATTTAAAGTAATTTAAGCTCTGCATTTCTGTTTCTAAAAAAAAAACCACAAAACAAATCCTTGTTTTCCTGTCTTTCTGAACTAGTCTAGTCCAGTTTTCAGGCTTTGCTGAATCCAGGACTGAGGTAAAGGTTCCTGTGTTGCCCATATCATACTTGGATAGTTAGGTGGCTTCCTTGTTCACTGTGAGAGAGGGAACTCTGAGCAGCCTATCTGTCCCTGTAGGAGTGGTCCCAGCCCAGCAACTTGTAGCTCATTGGCCATTTTTGGCTAATTTCTATCCTTTTTGATCTCTCTGGTATAAAAAATGCTTAGCACAGTTTTGCGCTTGTATACAGCTCAGCAGGCTCCTCGTGGTGCCCTGTAGGGTCCTACAAGCCACCGAGAGACAAAAGAGAGACTTTGGACTTGATTAAGTATTGTTTTTGCTTGTTGTTTCCCTGAAACGCTAATTCCACCTAAAACACAGCTTTCCAGCGCTTCTGTGGATCTCTAGTGATATCTGTATTGCTTACTGTACTTATTTCTTTGTTACACTTGAAAAAAAGCTACTGTTTGTCGTTTTTGCATTTAAGCTACCGGTAACACAGTCACAGGCTACACACTCAAGTGCGCTAGCCTCCTCTGTGTATTTAAAATAATTTAAGCTCTGCATTTGTTGTTTCTGAAAAAAAAAAAAACACAAAAAAATCTTGTTTTCCCACCTTTCTGAACTAGTCTAGTCCAGTTTTCAGGCTTTGCTGAATCCAGGACTGAGGTAAAGGTTCCTGTGTTGCCCATATCATACTTGGATAGTTAGGTGGCTTCCTTGTTCACTGTGAGAGAGGGAACTCTGAGCAGCCTATCTGTCCCTGTAGGAGTGGTCCCAGCCCAGCAACTTGTAGCTCATTGGCCATTTTGGGCTAATTTCTATCCTTTTTGATCTCTCTGGTATAAAAACCGCTTAGCGCAGTTTTGCACGGGTTTGCACACCGCACAGTGCTGTTTAGCTGCGGTTAAACTATTCCAGGCTCCACGAAGTCTGCATTTCAGTTTTTCCCTTAAAACTTGAAACACTTCAACCCAGCACTAGAAATAAGGCAATTTATTTTTTTTTATTTCTTTATTTAATTTATTTAACATTTGTAGACCGGGAAAGTCCGACTAGGTTCCACAGAGCCTGTTTTCAGCGGAGGCCCGGGGAGAAATGCTCCAGACCGGCACTTACTAAAACTCACTAAAACTAGCACTAGCTTACAGCTTGCACTTCAGCCCTATACTCAGGAAGTATAAGGCTCTTTACTCATCCAATCAGCAATACAGTCCCAACCATCTATTCAGGCATGTTCAAGGGACAGCTTCAGGTGTGCTCTCCGGTCCAGCTGGTGAATCTGGGCATCCTGAGGCAATGTTACAATTGCTTCATGTACACAGACAACCCCCTCCTCCTCCCAACCAATACAAACATACGTGAGAGATGCAGCTACACAGCCAAACTGGAGGCTAAGTTCTCTCAACCCACGACTAGATCAACCAGTCACAAGGAGAAGGGCAACACTAGCACCACATTACTAGACTCACATAGTCCAGCCATAGCTGCACCAGAAAACAACTCTCAGAAACATGCAAAAACATACTCAGAGGCTCTAAATAAGAGCCTGCCTAAACAACAGAGACCTCCTAAGCATACACCCAAGCAACCCCCACTCCACAACAGAAACCAGGTAACACATACATCACAACATCAGTGTGCCAAGCAAAATCAGCCCCTAAGGCTAAATAACACACCTAACACACTAGTAATTGGTGAGTCTATCATTAGGCACACAGACGTCCCACTCACTAGACTGAACAAGGAGAAGGTTACTGTAAGCTGCCTGTCGGGTGCCAGAATCCACCACATAACACATGCACTCAGGTCACTCCACAACAAATACAAATATGACTCTGTCATTGTACATGTTGGCATAAATTACCTGAGACGTACCTCCCTGGACTACATGAAAAGAGACATGGAGGAGCTTTCTGACCATGTAGCCCAGGCTGGTATGACTCTGACTCTGAGTAACATCCTGCCCTCACCCAAAATTATGCCAGCATACGAAGAAAAAATTATCAGTTGCAACAATTGGTTAAACTGCTGGTGTCATTCAAAGGGGATCCAGTACTTGTCAGCCTGGGACGACATGCTTGACAAGCCACGTTGCTTCGCCAGAGACGGCTTGCACCTGTCACCCCTGGGCTTTCGAATACTGGCCAAGACTCTTGCTGCCCCAATTCTGCCTTTTTTAGGCAAGGCTCAAAAGACAGACCCGCCTCCATAAACAACAATAATAAACAAAAACTGAGGGTAATGCTGATCAATGCCAGAAGTCTAAACCTCAAAATGCACGCACTCAAGGCTCTCCTTAGTATGGAAGAAATTGACGTATGTGCAGTGGCAGAAACCTGGTTCAAGGCTCCAGAGAGCACCCCAGCACTATCAGGCTATAACTCCTACCATACCTTTTTGTCCCAAACCCAGGACCGGAACACAAAAGGAGGGTGTGTGTCCATATTCATCAAGAACACCCACACCTCCAGGTTAGTAGCACAGCACACGGAATCTGAGACCATCCAAGTACAAATGACAGCGGGTAAATTGACTGTTCAATTTATAGCACAGATCTCCCACCTTGTCTCAGGACCCTCACGCAGCATTCCTGAGAACATTAGAAAGTATGAAGATTCTACCCAACACCATGCTACTGGGTGACTTCAACTATCCAAACATTGACTGAGAAAACTACTCAACCTCAAATGCCCTAGCCCAATGCTTCCTTGAGTTTATAAACTCAAACGCCCTTGAACAGCTGGTCACCACTCCCACAAGAGGTGACAACATACTGGACCTGGTCATCACCAACATGGGGAACGTATGTTCCACACCTGAGGTAAACTCGTCATTGGTAAGATCAGATCACAAACTAATCACACTGGACATCCACATCCCGACCCCCCCTCCAGTCAAGGAAATCAAGGTAAAAAACTTCTCTAAAGCCAACTTCACACCCTCAAGACCGAGGTGGGAAGTTTCAAAGCTCTCAATCAAATGGAAAATGATGACCCAACGGCAGAATCCTTTACAAGTGCATTCTATGAACATCTTCAAGAATGCATGGACCGAGCCATCCCAAGTAAAACCAAGACCAACTCCTCAAAAAAAGAGGAAGCCAGTCTGGTGGACCCTGGCCATAAATAAACTTTACAACAGAAGGAGAAAACTCCTGCAAGATAGAACAAAATCCCAAAATAAGAAGGCATCTCTGATTAACATCAGTAAAAAACTGAGCTCCTTCATTAAATCATCCAAGGCCAACTTCGAAAGAAAAATAGCCAATGACTCTAAGGATAACCACAAGGCCTTCTTTAACTATGTCAAGAGTCTAGGGGCAAACTCTCAGATATGCTCCGAGCTAGTGCATAATGGCCATAAATACACTGAACTGACCAACATTGCCAACATCTTGGCTGACAAGTTCAGTGCAAACTTCACCCCCCCCCTCTCCACCAAAGGGGCTAGCACCCATCCCAGAAGAATGTGGCGCTCCTGATATCTCAGACACACAAGTAAAGACAGCCCTTGCAAAGGCCAAAAACACAGCATCAATGGGACCAGATGCTATCCCAGGTTGTGTCTTACACAAGCTTCAAAATGAACTAACCCCCCATCTCAAATCACTATTCAAACTCAGCCTCTGTACAGGCTATGTACCCAAAGAATGGCATACAGCAACAGTCGTACCATTCCACAAAGGTGGTGCCACAACTGACCCTGGGAACTATCGCCCTATAAGCTTGACTAGCTTGGTCTGCAAAGCCATGGAACGCATTATCATGGAGCTCATTAACAGGGACATTGGGAACCTCCAGACACTGGACCCCACCCAGTTCGGCTTTGTTAAAGGCAGATCTTGCCTCCTGAACTTGGTTGACTTCTTTGAAACAGTCACCAAGGCCATAGATGAAGGGAAGGTGGTCCACACAGCATATCTGGACCTCCCTAAGGCGTTCGACACCATCCCACACTCAGGAATCATAGACAAACTCACCAGCTTAAATATCAACCCCCATGTCACAAGATGGGTTGCCAGTTGGCTCTCAGACAGAACCCACATGGTCAGAGTGGCAGGCGCCATGTCTGACTCTAAACCAGTCACAAGCAGAGTCCCACAGGGCTCAGTCCTGGGACCCCTCCTGTTCGGTATATATTTCTCCGAAGTACAGGCAAAGGCAGAGGGACTGTGGCTAACCAAGTTCGCAGATGACTGTAAATTGGGTGCAATAATTGACTCTCCAGCTGACACAGACATCCTGCAAAAGGGTCTCACAGAGACAAACACCTGGTGCCAAAGTCACAGCCTCAAGCTAAATGCCAAAAAATGCATAGTAATCCCATTTGGGAAAAACAAAGTACCTACAAACTACCACATAGATGGGAATCCACTAAGTACAGAAGAAGTAATTAGGGACCTGGGTACCCAAGTAGATAGCATGCTCTCCTTTGATAACCGCATAGCCAAAATGGTCAGGAAATCCTTCTATGTGGCAACTGATCACAAAGGGTTTCTCATACAGATCCAAGGAGGTGATTGTGCCCCTTTACTCCTCACTCATTAGGCCCATAATAGAGTACAATGCCCCATTTGGGATGTACCTCACTAGACACCTGCAACAACTAGAAAGACCACATAAGTACCTCACTAAGAGGATTAAGGGCCTTAAACAATTACCCTATGAAGCACGACTAAAAAAGCTCCAGCTCTTCTCAGTCGCTTACCGTCTGCTCATAGGTGACCTATGTCTGACCTATAGGGCCATGTCAAACCCTGAACTAATGGACATGCTTCACCTCAAAAAAAAACGAGATCCCTCAGATCCACTCATTCTAATGACTTGAACCTATGTACAACAATAAACAGGACATGCTGGAGGGATAGATTCCTGTCCCAGCGACTCCCCTCACTCTGGAATAGAATCCCAATCCATATTTGACAGAGCTCCTCTCTGACCCTCTTCAAGAGAAATCTTGATGAGTGGATGGGTCACTTCAGGAGCCCTGTTGACAGAGGCCCAGGTTACTAATCTAATGGGGAGGCGAAAGCCATCACTCTGTGGCTAGGCTTATAAATGCCCATGGGCAGATAGCCTAGTACTTACCTATGAACCTATGAACCTATGAAGGGCAAAAAAAGCACATTAAGCATAAATAAAACAAGGCGACTGCATGTTTTTGGCAATGTACTGTATTTTGGCATAAACTACTGTTTCGCATTGATTGAAGTTATTCAGGGCATAACTAGCATTATTCAAAGTATCTCAAAGTGAGTAAGAGTGCTTACAGTGTGTGCTTATTATTGTGCATTTGTTCTGAAAAGTTTGTGTGAAAAGTGCAACTATTTCATAAAGTGCAGTCAAAATACAGCCATTTTGAAAAGTTTCTTATGCTAGGTGTGTCTATTCGCAGAGTGCAGCCATTGCACAGTGTTTCTTGCACTGTGAAGAGTTACTTAGCAAAGTACAGCCATTTTGGGAAAGTTTCAGTGTGCTGTGTACGGTTTATTTGCAAAGTGCAATTACTTTGAAATGTTTCTTACTTTGAGCTTCTTTTGCCCAGTTTATTCGCACTGTGCAGTTATTTTGAAATGTTTCTTACAGTGATAAGAGGTGATTTCTTACAGTACAGTAATTTCAGGAGTATTCTTGTGCCTGGGAGACTTATTTCACAAAATTCAGTTTTTCAGAGGCTTGTTGTGCTACTGGCATAAATTTCTGGCATATGTATATGTGTGTGTCTTCGTGCATACTTGCAAAAGCCTTCACTGGTATGTGTTAATATGGCAGATGCATTTTGAAAACCAGAACCACTTGTATTTGATCAGAATATTGCAAAGAATTGGGGAATATTTGAGCAAGAGTATGGCAAGCAGCTTATTCTGGCAAAGACGCATGCACTAGGGCATTCATTTTACTAAACCTAGCTGGGTAAGAGGCCATTGAAAGAGAGCATTCATTTGTGTATGCATCAGCAGTATATGAAGGAGAAGGGGCAAACTGTCATATTGTGCAGGCTGATTCAGGAACCCCCAGACAAATGTTACATTAGAGAGACATTTGTTTTACACAAGAGATCAAAAGCAAGGAGAAACTTTTGCAGCTTATATTACTGACATGATAAAGCTAAAATGTGTAGGTTTGGTGACTTAAAGGATGAGTTAATAAAAGACAGGCTTGTGTGTGGCATTAATAGTGCTGCAGTGAGAAAGATTTTGCTTCGTGACAGTGATTTAATACTGAGCAAAGCTATTGAGATTTGTCAAATCCATGAGGTTATAGAAAGGCGCACAAGTATTCTTGCAAATGATAAGAGCATGATTTCAGCAGACTCCAGAGCAAATGTACAAACAGCTCTGAAACCAGGTTAAGTGCCTAGTACTACAAAACAAAAAAGAACACTACCTTACATTAAAAAATCACCAGAAGCAAAATCCATAGAAATTCTGGAGCTCTCAACTCTTTATTAAACCAGGTTCTAGTAATCCTTGCCCAGACCCAAATAAAACACCCACTGAAATTGCTGTAAACTTCAACTCCTATTTCATAGATACTATAGCCAATCTAACTGCTACCTTTCCCAAGACCAACCTGCCAACCACAGGCCTCTCCACAGCTAACACTAGTACACCCCCTATTCCCATTACTCTGTCATCTATACCCACTCGACTATTAAAAAATTGTTTCGAAAACTCAAACCATGCACAAATTCCCCTGACAATATACCTGCCAAATACCTGCAAATCTCAGCCAACTCAATCGCTTACCCTATCAGCATACTTCTCAACAGATTTATCCAAGAATCCTATATGCCCATCATCTGGAAAAAGCTTATATCCTTCCTCTACACAAGGGGGGCCCCAGCATAGACCCCACCAAATTCCACCCCATTGCTTTACTATCACCCAGCTCTAAGACTCTGGAAACATGCATTCATTCTCAACTTCTTCACCATCTGACTCACAACCACATCCTCTCCCCCACCCAACACAGATTTAGGCCAGGACATAGTACCACCACTGCCATCATATCCTTCATAGACACTGTTAACCGGCTCGGGAAAATCATATCTTCACTATTTCCTGATCTTTCTAAATATTTCAATACTATATCCCACTCTCTCCTTCTAACAAAACTCTCTAACATAGTACCTCACCTCAAACTCCAAAATTCTTCACTAATTACCTCACTTACAGACAACAATCAACTAAATGTTAGAACTCTTACTCCCCTTTCCTAAACACCACCATTGGTGTTCCTCAAGGATCCATTTTAGGCCCATTTCTGTTTAGCATATTTATCAATAACTTCCACACCACCCTCTCTCAAGGCTTAGTCATCCAGTATGCACATGACTCCACTATCATCTGCACTGCAAGGAACTCCTCAGAACTACACCAACTCACCCAAAATGCCCTTACCTCCACTGAAATTTGGATGTCTAATAATCATCTTGCCCTGAACCCCAACAAAACCAAACTAGTAATCTTTGTCCCCAAAACGTCCACACCCCTACAAAAATAAAACTTCACCATTCAATCCTTGAATGGTACCACCATCGACATTGTACCTAACACAAAAATCCTAGGTGTCATCAGAGAAGAAAACCTCACATTCGACCTGCACATCCAGTCCAATGACAAAAAGACACATCAAAAGCTTGGCACTCTCTACATACACAAACATCTACTCAGTGCATCAGTCCGACTTTCTCTTGCCTATTCTTTTCTATTACCATCTCTTTTATAACATGCCTCCCTCCTCACCAACATTCAGTCCTCTTTAAAGTTCAAACTAGACTCATGCTACAACAAAATTGCTAATTTTGTAAATAATGGCTCTTACTCATCCCACCACTACTTATCATTACTCAACCTAAAATGGCTTGAACTTCCTAACTATCTCACCTTTATACAACTAACTACAGCTCACAAACTCCAGCATAATCCATCCATGTGCCCTGCTCTATTTTCTATACTTACTTTATATGATCCTAACAGACCACTCCGATCCAGCAACTTGTTGTGTCTTTCGGCTTATCCCGGTTAGGGGTCACCACAGCGGAACTCCGGTCTGCTAATGTTTGGTAGTGGATTTTTACGTGCCGAGTTACCAGCCCTGATGCACAACCTTCAACGAAGATACACCCATTCATGCATGCCTCCACACAGAAGATGCTCTAGCTGAGAATCGAACGCGACAATGTCTTGCTGTGAGGCGACAACGCTACCGCAGCACCACTACCATGGGACTCTGATCCAGCAACTAACTGTTCGTAAATGTAGAAAAACCCAAACTTTTGGCTGGCCAGATGCTTTGCTCCTTTACCTTTGGAAAACTTTGGAACTCCCTCCCCCAGACACTTAGATCCACCTGCTCAGTAACCCTCTTCAAGACATCTCTGAAACAACACCTCTCCTCATCTTGGCTGTGCACATGTGCTAACACCACATCTCATATAACCTAACTTCAACCATCACAGCTATTCTCACCCACCAATCTACTACTTCATCCTCCTTTCACATCCACCTATCTTTTTACTTACTCCACCTTTCCATCCTGTCCACTTCCCTCTTCTACTAACCCTCATTCTCCTACCTACCATTGATCTCTCCTGTCTACTGCCTTCTCTTACTAACCCTTATAGACTTACCATTGAACCAGGCGAGACATTTGGGTACTTTTGCAGCCTACCTTGATATCATGCCACCACTTATATCTGCAACAATATCCACCAATTTTTCTGATTCCTGCAACAGGACTGATATAGTCTATCGCTCAGCTATTACACCTCCTAAATGTGTGAAAAGTTTAAGTACCTAGTCTCTAATTAATTCCTGTATTTGCTTTGCACCCACTGAATGAAGTGTCCTATATAAATTTTGCTAGCTGAAAACTACTCATATGGAATGTTCTCATGTATAATCTCTGTATTGCTTGTATAATATGTTTGATTTGAAAATGATTACTTACGTAATTTTTTTTCACCAATTGTATAAGCTTCCAATAATATGTAGTAAATGTCTTTATTATTGTAAATTCTGTATTGTATATGAAATGCCTTATACGTGGAACTTTTCTCCCTGGGACTCCACTGAAAATGTGCACTTCTGGCCCAGCTGGAACATCCCAGTAAACAAATGCAAATAAATAAATAAACAAATAAATAAATGTAGACAACATGCAACACGTTGCTAGGAGAAGCAGGCTTAAGCACATGGCACTTGCAACCCCTGCAGGCTCCCCAGGTAATACCCATAATTTTCCAGCAAGTTCTAAGAGAAGGACATGCTCAGTGCAGTACAAGGGTGAATCAGCAAAACCCAAATTGCCCTTTATTGTTAACTGTCACAGTTTGTGGTGTCAGTCATGAGTCTAAAAGAGAAAAGTGCTAGGCATTTGGTCAGCAATGCCACAAGTGTAAAAAATTGAACCATGTTCAAAGGTTTTGTAAAGCAAGTAAACCTCACGCAGTTATAAAGAAGGGTCACTTAAAAAAACAAATTGATCATATAGAGAGCTGCAATTCTATTTTCTATGTAGATGGTGTATCAGTAATTGGTTAAAAGGTTGATGCAGTAAATTTGTTGGCAAAGAGTGAAGTGTTTTTTACTGTCCAGATCAATGGTAAATCCACCAAGCTCAAAGTAGACACTGGTTCAAAATATAATGTTATGTCAGCAGACACAATTTCTAAGGTGAGAGCTGTTGAGCAACTTAATGTGGCCAGTTGTGCGAAGCTTGTTGCTTATGGAGGTGAAGAAATTCTAACCCAAGGCTCAGTAGTGCTTTCATGTTATTTGGCTAGGAACTGCTACAGGTTACTATTCTGTGTAGTCCTAAGACCTGTGCAGTCATTGTTGGGTCTCAGAGACAGTCTGAGAATGAATCTGCTTTCCTTTACCAAATAAGTTCATCATAAAAGCACATGTCCCAGTTCCAATTTTACTGAAACAATTTTCTCAGAGTATGTTGATGTTTTCAATGACAAGTTAGGCAAACTTCCAGTTGTCTATTCTATGAAGTTAGACCAAGAGGTTAGTCCAGTGGTCAGACCAGCAAGAAAAGTTCTGATAGCTATGCAGGATAAAGCCAAAGCTCAGCTGGATAAAATGGTGCAGCAAGGTGTAATTTGTCCAATTACAGAACCAACTGAATGGGTGTCATCCATGGTAGCAGCTCACAAAAAAGGCTCAAATTAAATCAGAATATGCTTTGAGCCAAGATATTTGTGAACAAAGCATTAAAGAGACCTCATCATCCTATGTGTATAGTCGAGGAAATCACAGCCCTAATACCGAATGCCACATTTTTTCTCTCTTTGATACAAAAAGTTCATTTTTGGCAAGTGATTCCTGATTGCAAATATTCACTACTGACTACTTTCAGTACCGCATTTGGAAGATATAAGTTCTTCAGGATGCCATTTGGAATAAATTTTGCAAGCAAAGTCTTTCAGCATGCAATGGAGCAATTTTTTTCAGGTTATCCTTGTGCCATAATAGTAGATGATTCATTGGTTGGAGGCAATGGTGAAGCAGAGCATGACAGAAACCTTAGGAAAGTTCTAGACAGACCACATGAAGTGAACTTGAAGCTAAATCCTCTGAAGTGCAAATTCAGACTACCAGAAGTTACATATGTAGGTCATTTATTTGCTAGCACTGGCTTGCAACCAGACCTTTCCAAGCAAGCAGCCATTCTTGAGATTCCAGCACCAGATAATGTTCAGGCTCTACAATGTTTTCTTGGTATGGTCAACTATTTATGCAAGTTTATACCAGACTTCAGTGAGTACACAGCACCTTTGAGGGAGCTAAAGTGCAAAAATGTTACATGGTCATCGCTGGAACAGCACCAGAGAGCATTTGAACACTTTAAGCATAAAATTGCCACCCACCTACATTAAGATACTATGATGTCAATAAACCAATAACTCTTTCCTGTAATGCTTCAAAATTTGGTATTGGCATAGTTATTCTTTAAGAAGGCAGACCAGTAGCCTATGCGTCTCGAACTCTTACCCAAACTGAAATGCAATATGCTCAAATTGAGAAAGAACTTTTGGCTATAGTATTAGCATGTTCAAAATGTCATGATTATATTTATGGTCAAGTTATTCAGATTGAAACTGATCACCAACCTCTAGTCACTATTCTAAAGATGCCTATGCATTCAGCTCCAGTGAAATTACAAAGAATGATGCCCAAATTGCAAAAGTACAACTTCAAAATGGTCTATACAAAAGCAAAACTTCTTTATCTGGCTGATACCTTATCCAGATCACCCAGAAATACTACCGAACAGCTTAATGCCGAGAATTTTGACTTTGATGTCATGGAAGTGGATAATTTTTCTACCATGAGACTTGATGAGCTGAGAGATCATACAAGGACTGATCCACTTTTGCAAAAGCTCAACCACTACATTAATGTTGGATGGCCTTCTAAGTAATCTAGTGTACCACCTGAAGTGCAAACTTATTTCCCTTACAGAGATGAGATATTGATGGAAGATGGCATTATTTTCAAAGGTCCTAAAATTGTTTGTTCCTGCTTCCTTAAAATGTGACTATATCCAGATTTTGCATTGTGGTCATCCATGTGCCAAATATACCAAATGAAGGGTGAGAGGACTAGTATTGTGGCCTTCTCTAGTAAAAGACATTGATAAAGTACTTTCTTCTTGTTCTGTATGCAATAGTACTAAACCACATTTTTAATTGACAAACAGATTAAGTGTTTTCTTCCCTCTAAGTAGGGACTTCCTCAAAACAATACTTTACATTAAACCCAGCCCTTTTATATTCACACCAATTAAATTAATTCATTAAAATTAACCCTTTCTCAACCATATAAAATAGAATACTTCAATGGCTCACATTTAAAAACTCTTGCATCAAAATTTTCCATTTACTCCACATATATTAAAACATTAAAAACGATTACTACAAGGGAAACATGAATGCTAAAAATATATGTACCATAAATATATATTATATTTTTACCCTAAAATATTTTTTAACTTTAGTACACTGGATATGCTAACATTCTCATTAATACCTGGATAGTGAGTTGCATTTAAATGCAACTGCCATTTTAATTCACATATGTCCAAGTATATAACTAATATCCTCCCTTGCATATCCTTAACTAATTGCTGTATTACTAAAAACTTAAAAGTGTGCTGATTATATTTCAAAAGATGTCTACTTCAAGCATTAGTCATCTTGTGATTTGAAATGTCCCAAAGATGCTCCCTTCTTCAGTCTTTAAACCATCTACCATTTTTTCCTGTATAATATGCCAAGCAGTTTCGACATTTGGCCATATAAATCACATTTTTGTTACTACAATTAAAATAACCACTTAAAAAATTATTTTACCATTCAAATGAAAGCAGTCTCCAGTTTCCAAAATATGACAATACGTGCACATCCCACATTTCAAATTCCCAACTGGTCTATTATTGTATACTTCATTTGATACACTACACATTTCTAAAATGTTTTTGAATGATTTATCCTTTTTATGTGCAATTATTGGTGAAATACTAACTTTTTGGTCCATATTTTGATCAAACTGTAAAATTGTCCAATTGTTCTTTATAACTTCAACTACTTTACTAGAATCTTGATTGAATGTAGTACTGAAACTCAAACCTAGTTCTTCCCTTTCCTTTTTATACATAATGGCAACTTTGATTCCCATTATCAATACCCCCAAAATGGGCCTATAAATTCCTTCCATTCTTTTTTCATAACTTCCTCACTAATTGTTTTCAACAAATCCTCCAGGTAACCCCTTTTGGTAAATAAATAAATGTAATATAAACAAAGCTTCCTCCAGAAATTCACTATCATTGCTTACCATCCTGGCTGCCCTTACTAATTGTCCTTTTATGATGGACTTCTTTTGATGGTATGGATGCCAACTCCCAAACTCCAAATAGGAGTTTGAGAAAGTGGGTTTACGATAAATCACAGACTACAGTTTATTATTTTCAAAATCTATTCCTAAATCAACATCCAAATATGCAATTTTATTATTAGATAAGCATAAGTGAATTTCAAAAAGTGGACCGCCCCATTTATGTATCCCAAAAATTCATTTAATTTATCCTCTGTAACTTTTCATACCAAAAATATATCATCCAAAATCCTTGTGTAGTGTAAAATCTGAAATTTAAATTTATTTGCCATTATGTACTCCTGTTCTCAGAAGGACGTAACATAGTTGGCAAAAATGGGGGCACAAGCTGCCCCCATTGCAACTCCTGTTACCTGCTTATAATACTGCCCTTCAAAATAAACATAATTATTTTTTAAAACTACTTCCATCAAGGTTATATATTTATTTATTTGATCTTGGTCATATACACCAGTTTACCTAACTGAACTTCTAACCGTGTTAAACCTTCCTCATGGGGTATCACGGAAAATAAATTGCACACATCTATAGTGACCAAATATATCTCACTGCTGACCTCTGTAAGGTTTAACTTTTCCAAAAAATTCCAAAAATCCTTACAAATGTAAGAAAATACCTTTTATCCTTTCTGTAGATATACATCTAAATACTTATTGATAAAACAAGTTTTGAACATTTCCCATCAATTATTGGACACAATTTTGGGTTATTCAGCCCCTTATGGATCTTGGGTATTCCAAATATACTTGGGAACATGGGATATTCATTCTTTATATAATCATATTCTTCCACATTAATCTGGCCTTGATATAACATGTCTTCTATTAATAAGTCCAGACTTTTATAAGTTATATGGATTTAATTAATTGAACTTTCCACATATGTCCCATCATTAACAAAATATTCATACCATTGGAATAATCTCCTTTGTCCATAATTACTACCCCATTACCATTATCAGGCTTCATAACCAATATGTTTTTATCATTGGCAATTTCTAATAACAATTTTTGTTCGTCCATCGTTAAGTTACAACCATACCTTGTGGGCCTTATATATATTTGCCTTATATCTCTTTCACACACTTTTCAAACACCCATATCAAATTATTAATTGGGGGATTAAAAGTGCTAGGTTTTTTCAAAAAATCTCCACATTTGTCACTATAACTATTATTATTAAACCACATTTTCAAGTTTAATTTCCATGTAAATAACTTTAAGTCCACCAAAGTATCAGCCACTTTACCTCTCCTACTTGGCACAAATGCATACCCAATACACTAGTAATAGGTGACTCTATAGTCAGGCACATTGACGTCCCATTCACTAGGCTGAACCAGGAGAAGGTTACTGTTAGCTGCCTGTCAGGTGCCACGATCCGCCACATAACACAAGCACTCAGGTCACTCCAGAACAAGTACAAATACAACTCTTGTCATTGTCTATGTTGGTGTGAATGATCTGAGCCGTACCTCCCTGGACTACGTGAAAAGAGACATGGAGGAGCTCTCTGATCACATAGCCCAGGCTGGTATGACCCTGACCCTGAGTAGCATTCTGCCCTCACCAAGAACGATACCACGGTATAAAGAAAAAATTATCAATTTCAACAATTGGCTAAGCTTCTGGTGTCATTCAATGGGGATCCAGTGTCTGTCAGCCTGGGATAACATGCTCGACATGCCATGATGCTTCGCTAGAGACGGCTTGCACCTGTCACCCTTAGGCTTTTGAATACTGGCCAAGGCTCTTGCCACCCCCATAGTGCCTTTTTTAGGCAAGGCTAAAAAGACAAACCCACTGCCATAAATAGCACAAGCAACAAAAAACTGAGGGTAATGCTACTCAATGCCACTAGTCTAAACCTCAAAATGCATGCACTCGAGGCACTCCTCAGTATGGGGAAAATTGATATATGTGCAGTAACAGGAACCTGGTTTAAGGCTCTAGAGAGCACCCCAGCACTACCAGGCTACAACTCATATATTACATTTTGGCCCCAAAACCCAGACCAAAATACAAAAGGCGGGGCCATAATCCATATTCATCAAGGATACTCACACTTCTAGGTTAGTGGCACAGCACGATGCTTCAGAGATTATCCACGTGCAACTAACAACAGGCAAAACTGCAATCCAAATTGTAGCTTGCTACAGATCACCCACCATGTCCCAGGACCCCCATTCCACATTTCTGGAAACACTGGGAAACATAAAGGTCCTACCAAACACCCTGATTATTGGGTTATTTCAATTACCCAAACATTAACTGGGAGAACTACTCAAGTACTAACACCCTTGCCCAAAATTTCCTACAATTTTTAAACTCTAATGCCCTGGATCAACTAGTCAACACCCCCACCAGAGGTGACAACATATTGGTGCTATCAAACAAAAATGGCTGTAGGTAAAACCAAGGTGCATAAAAACATGAAGTAAGAACAAAAGAACAATGCACCAAGGTAGCACACAATAGCATCTTTAATAAAATAAACAAAAGAAAACAGTGGTAAGCGCTTTCGCAACACTCAGTTGCTTCTTCAGACAAAATGTTAAAACAGCTCATTTCTTAAATACTCTTGAAACCAATTAGCATAATTAGTGATGTCATACCTGAAGGAGCATTTAAAGGCACAGACAAAAACTAAACATAAATCAGATAAAATACATAACATAAGCTTCTACTAAGCATAAAAAATCTTTTTAAAAAATCAATTATGTAAAATTCATTCATAAGTAAGAGGCAATAAATATTATACTTAAAATTATTTGTGTTTAACATATTGTTGTGACAACATATTGGACCTGGCCATCACCAACATGGGCGATCGGGGTTCCACACCAGAGGTCAGCCCCTCACTGGTTAGATCTGTCCATAAACTAATCAATCTAGATATCCCCATTCCACACCCACCACCGGTCAAAGAAACCACCGTGAAAAATTTTTCAAAAGCAAACTTCAAGTTACTTAAGACTGAGGTGGAAAGTTTCAAAGCGCCCATGCTAAAGGATAATGCTGTCCAAGCTGCAAAATCCTTTACAAATGCACTCTATGGGCACCTACAAGAATGCATGGATCATGCTATCCCAAGCAAAACCAAGATTCACTCCTCCAAGAAAAGGAAACCAGTCTGGTGGACCCCTGCCATAAACAAGCTATACAATAGAAGGAGGAAACTAGTACAGAAAAGAATAAAATCCCAAGAAGGGAAGACATCCCTGATCAGTATCTGCAAGAAACTACGATCTCTCATAGAATCATCCAAGGCTAGCTTCAAAAGAAAAATTGCCAAGAATTCCAAAAGATAACCATAAGGCATACTTAAGCTATATCAAGAATCTAAGTGGCAATTCTCAGATTTGCTCAGAGTTAGTGCAGAATGGCACAAAATACACTGAACCGACTGATATTGCTAACATCCTGGCAGACAAGTTTAGTGCAAACTTCACCCCTCTCTCCCCCAAAAGGGCCCATAACCATACCCAATTAATGTAGTGCCCCTGAATCACAGACACTCAGGTTAAAACAGTCCTCTCCAAAGCCAAAAACACAGCATCAATGGGACTGGACGGTGTCCCAGGCTGCTTTCTACACTAGCACAAAGATGAACTAACCCCTATCCTAAGCACACTGTTCAAACTCAGCCTCTCCACAGGCTGCGTGCCCATAAAGTGGCACACAGCAATGGTTATTCTGCTCCACAAAGGTGGAGCCACAACAGACCCTGGGAACTATCGCTCTATAAGCCTGACTAGCTTGGTCTGCAAAGCTATGGAGTGCATCATCATGGATCTCATTAACAGAGACACTGGGAGTCTCCAAACAATGGACCCTACCCAGTTCGGCTTTGTTAAGGGCAGATCATGCCTCCTAAATCTGGTGGACTTTTTTGAGACAGTTACCAAGGCTATACACGAGGGAAAGGTGGTCCACACAGCCTACATAGACCTCACAAAGGCCTTTGACACCATTCCCCATTCAGGTATTATAGACAAGCTCATCAGCCTGAACATAAACCCCTACATCATGAGATGGGTTGCTAACTGGCTCACAGACAGAACCCACATGGAAACAGTTGCAGGAGCTAGGTCTGACTCTAAACCAGTTACAAGTGGGATTTCCCAGGGCACAGCCCTAGGACCCCTCCTGTTCAACATATACTTCTCAGAGGTACAGGTAAGCACAGGAGGACTGTGGCTGTACAAGTTTGCAGACGACTGCAAACTATGGGCTATAATTGACTCTCTGGCTGACACAGACATCCTCCAAAAGGGACTCACTGAGACAGATACCTGGTGTCAAAACCATGGCCTCAAGCTTCATGCCAAAAAGTGCATAGTCATCCCCTTTGGAAAAAACATAGTACCCACAAACTACCACATAGGTGGTAGCCCCCTAAATACAGAAGACGTAATAAGGGATCTGGGGACCCAAGTAGATAGTAACCTCTCCTTTGACAATCACATTGCCAAAGTGGTTAGAAAATCCTTCTATGGGGACCACCTAATCACAAAAGGGTTTGCATCCAGATCAAAGGAGGTCATTGTGCCCCTCTACGCATCACTCATCAGACCCATCATAGAGTACAACGCCCCATTTAGGATGTACCTTACAAGACACCTGCAACAGCTGAAAAGACCACAGAAGTACCTCACCAAGAGGATCACTGGCCTCAAACAGATGCCCTATGCAGCTCGACTGAAGAAACTCCAACTGTACTCAGTTGCATACCGCCTATCAGAGGTGATCTCTGCCTGACATACAAGGCAATGTCCAATCCAGAATTGATGAACATGCTCCACCTAAAGAAAACTATATCCCCTCGAGCCACATGCTCTAGGGATCTAAACCTCATCACAACAATAAATAGGACGTGCTGGAGGGATAGATTCCTGTCCCAGAGACTTCCCATGCTCTGGAACAGGATTCCAATCTACATTAGGCAGAGCTCCTCGCTAACCCTCTTCAAGAGAAACCTTGATGAGTGGATGGGAAACAGAAAGTATACCCCGGGGATCACTTCAATGGCTGTGCTGAACAGAGGCACAGGGAACTAATCTAAGGGGATGGCGGAAGCCAACACTTTCCAGCTAGGCTTATAAATGCCTTCGGGCAGATAGCCTAGTACCTACCTATGAACCTATAAAACCTTTTGATAACAAATTTGCATGTTTAATATCAATATTTTTGCAAAAATAATTAAATACTTTAAAATCTCCAGTTGCATTACTTATAACTTTTGGTAAAACTCCCTCTTCAGTGTCCATCAAATCATCCAAACAGTGCATAAATAATTCAAAATCAATCAAAGTATTTGGACATACATCTACAGAAAGAATTGAAGATATTTCCTTACATTTGTAAGGATTCTTGGAATTTTTTGGAAAAGTTAAACCATATAGAGGTTAGTAGTGATATATATTTGGTCACTATAGACGTGTGCAATTTATTTTCCATGATACCCCACAAGGAAGGTTTAAAATGGTTAGATGTTCAGTTAGGTAAAACTGGTGTATATGACCAAGATCAAATAAATAAATATGTAACCTTGATGGAAGTGGTTTTAAAAAATAATTATGTGTATGTTGAAGGGCAGTATTATAAGCAGGTAACAGGAGTGGCAATGGGGGCAGCTTGTGCCCCATTTTTTCCAGCTATGTTATGTCCTTCTGGGAACAGGAGTACATAGTGGCAAGTAAATTTAAAGTTCAGATTTTACAGTATGCAATGTTTTTGGATGATATATTTTTGGTATGGAAAGGTACAGAGGATGAATTAAATTAATTTTTGGGATAATTAAATGAGACAGTCCACTTTTTGAAATTCACATGCTTATAGTAGTAATAAAATTGCATATTTGGATGTGGATTTAAGAATAGACTTTGAAAATAATAAACTGGAGTCTGTGATTTATCATAAACCTACTTTCTCAAACTCCTATTTGGAGTTTGGGAGTTGGCATCCATACCATCAGAAGAAGTCCATCATAAAAGAACAATTAGTACGGGCAGCCAAGATGGTAAGTAATGATAGTGAATTTCTGGAAGAAGTTCAGTTTATATTACATTTATTTATCAAAAAGGCTACCAGGAGGATTTGCTAAAAATAATTAGTGATGAAGTTATAAAAAAATGAATGGAAGAAATTTATAGGCCCATTTTGAGGGGGGATTGATAATGGGAATGAAGTTGCCATTATGTATAAAAAGGAAAGGGAAGAACTAGGTTTGAGTTTCAGTACTACATTCAATCAAGACTCTAGTAAAGTAGTTGAAGTTATAAAGAACAATTGGGCAATTTTACAGTTTGATCGAAACGTGGGCCAAAAAGTTGGTATTTCCCCAATGATTGCATATAAAAAGAATAAATCATTCAAAAACATTTTAGAAATGTGTAGTGTAGCAAGTGAAGTGCACAATAATAGACCATTTGGGAATTTTAAATGTGGGATGTGCACGTATTGTTGTCATATTTTGGAAACTGGAGACTGCTTTCATTTGAATGTTAAAATAATTTTTTTAAGTGGTCATTTTAATTGTAGCAGTAAAAATGTGATTTATATGGCCAAATGTCAAAATTGCTTGGCATATTATATGGGAAAAACTGGGAGATGGTTTAAAGACCTAATAAGGGAGGATCTGTGGGACATTAAAAATCACAAGTTGACTAATGCTTGAAGTAGACATCTTTTGGAATATAATCAGCACTCTTTTAAGTTTTTAGTAATACAGCAGTTAGTTAAGGATATGCAAGGGAGGATATTAGATGTACACCTGGATATATGTGAGTTAAAATGGCAGTTGAGTTTAAATGCAACTCAATATCCAGGTATTAATGAGAATGTTAGCATATCCAGTGTATTAAAGTTAAAAAATATTTTAGGGTAAAAATATAATATATATTTATGGTACATATATTTTTAGCATTCATGTTTCCCTTGTACTAATCGTTTTTAATGCTTTAATATATGTTGTGTAAATGGAAAATTTTGATGCAAGTGTTTTTAAATGTGGACCATTGAAGTCTTGTATTTTATTTGGTTTAGAAAGGGCTAATTTTAATGAATGAATTAATTAATTAAATTGCTGTGGATATAAAAGGGCTGGGTTTAATGTAAAGTATTGTTCTGAGGAAGTCCCTTCTCAGAGGGAAGAAAGCACTTAACCTGTTTGTCAATTAAAGCTTTAGATTTTCCTGTGCAGTGCTGCTCTCCACTTTTTATTTTTTAGTCACGTTCCTGTCATACTAAACCACATTTGCAAAAAGAACCACTTCAGCTAAGTCAAGTTCCTGAACTACCTTGGTCAACAGTAGCCACTGATACATTTGAGTGGAACAATCAGCATTACTTACTGTTGGTAGACTCTTATTCAAATTGGTTTGAGATCAATTTACTACCTAACCTAACGTCCACTGCTGTAATCACCAAGTTGAATCATCATTTCTCAGTCCATGGTAGTCCACACAAAGTTATTTCTGACAATGGTACTCAATTTACCAGTCAATTTTTTCAGAAATTTGCAAAAGAATGAGACTTTGTACATGTTACTAGTAGTCCAGAATATCCACAGTCAAATGGACTAGCTGAACATGCATTACAGAGTGCAAAGTAATAACTTGAAAGGTCAACACATGACAATACAGATGTCTTTTTGAACTTACTTAATCTCAGAAACATATCCCATGATGATATACTTGGCTTGCCTGCTCAGACACTTCTATCTAGGCAAACCAAAACAACATTGCCTATCGGTTCCAGTTTGCTGAGGCCTAAAGCAAAGAATAACAGAACAGAACCCAACTATTCAGAAAGCATTCTTTCCAGATGTCCAGTTATGATAAATTGAACAGATTTCATCGCCCATTGAAAGAAGAAGAGACAGTAAGGATATAAGCGGTGAAAGGTTTTGACCAGATTGGTCAAGTAACAGGTATATGTGTTGAGACAAGATCCTACTTTATAGAATCTGAGGGTGTGGAGTACAGGAGAAATTCCAGACATCTTCTTCCTGTATCAGAACCTAAATCATAGCATTGTTCCTGTGATACAGACTCTAGATCTCAGAGCAATCCAGACAATGTTCTTGTTGTTGAACATGTCTTAACTTCTACTTCCACTCCTGATGATGTTTCTGATGTCCCCAAAGTTGAACAGTCAGTAGAGACAGTCCCAGTTTCTAGATATAATTCTAATTTCTATGTCACATGATTTGGTTGTATTTCCAAACCTAGTGTGAAATAAACAGCAACCTGGACATAATTGTCTATATGTATTTAGTTCTGTATAATTGCATGACAAAGAATTATTTGTATTAATTGCATGTCAATTAATGTCGTCAATATTACAATACTTATTTCTCAAAGAGGGAGAATGTAGAAGAGTGTATTTGTGTTATGCCTTTAAGAAGAATTTCAAGGACAGCACGTGATTATAAATAGCACGCACGTGCTAGCTGCAGAGCCATTTTGAGACTGCAGCCAGAGAGTGAGCATGTATGAGTGTAATAGCTAGTTTGTTTATAAGTTTATCTACGTTAAAATTATTAAGCCTTATTCATGATGTGTTTGTATATAATAAAGCTGCTTGAACAGAACCCCAAATGTCTGTTTCATCCTGACTGGACGAGCGACAACTACTTTCTTTTTCTTTCAAAATTTATTGTACATCTTGTACTACACTATTAATAATCTTTTCCTGAGCTCCTTCTATTTCTCTTTTTACATTTTTTTTATTTCTTTCATTATATTACCATCTTCCTTTACTAATCTGCTTAAGTAACTTGATATTTCTTCTCTTTTCCTTGAAAAAATATATTTGCTTAAATAACAGTACTTGTATTTTTTTCTTGATTTCTTTCATATAAATTTATTTTTTTTGTCAGAGTCCTTTCTATTATTATGTTCTAAATATTACGACACATAATTTACGTTATTTTATATTTTTCTTTCTGTACTTTTCTCACATTGTATTGCCACTATAACAGCAATTTTGTAATATTTTCTTTAAATATCATCCACAATTCAGACCAATTTTTATAAAATGTTCTCACAGTAATATGATCTTTCTCTAACTGTATTACTAATCTCTTTCCTTCTTCATTCCATGCTTCATTATTTATCCTTTTTATTCCTTTACCTATTTTTACACATTCCTTATTTTCCTTTATCTCTAAATATATTACAAGAAGATCAGAAAATCCTTTTACAACTACCTCTCCTTCTCCTATAACTAAACCTACTGATTCTATAAAATAATCAATTTCAGTTTTACACATACCCTTTTAGTAAGTACATGAATGTTTGCCCCAAAGTTTTAATTTACCATATTTTATAACTTCTAATATTTTTCTTATATCATTTCCTTTCTTTTTACTCTTGCCTCTTAAGTTACAGTTAAAGCCTCCTGCCATTATAATATTCATATTATTCACTAATTAGTGTAAAATCTGATAAAATAAGCTTTCCCTTTCTTTACAATTAGTATAAGCATATAATGTAATAATTCTACACACTTGTTCTTTCCATTTTAAATCTACAGCCATCAATCTTCTCATTTTGCTAAAGTTACATGTAATATCATTATTGTATTTCTACAGAATGTGGTAATTGCAGAACATCTCTCATTTACCAAATTCCAGATTATCTTTTCTCCACAAAGATTCTTGTAATCTTTCTTCATTTGTTAAAGTCGTGTGTCTTCTAATATAATTACATCTACATTACATGTATTACACCACTCCAAGATCCCTATTCTTCTTACTATAGTCTTAACACTATTCACATTTAAAGAAAGCACTGTAAAATTTTAATGTGTCCTTTTCCTTAGATTCATGGTTTCACAGGTTCATAGCTAATTACTAGGCTAGCTGCCTTAATGGGCCATTCTAAGCCTAGTCAATTTCCCTCCCACAGGTGAGAATCAAACACTGTACCTTCTGTCTGTGAGTAAAACACCTTAACCATCATACCAAATCACAACCATTAGCTGTATATATTCTTTTTCATCCATTTCCTTTCATTTTTTCTTTTGTACTTGTCCATTTAAAATGTCTTTCTGTCTTTTGACGTTTACCAGTAGAATTCATTTTTCTTTTACTATCTTCCAATTTATGTCTTCTTCATCTCTTATTTCAGAGCCTTCTTCTATGTTCTCATTATTATTTTTGATCATCAAATTTTTCTTATATTTCTACTACTTTTAAATTTCTCCTCTTTTTAATTTTCTCCTCTTTTTTTCTTTTTCCTTACTCTTGTTTTTATTTTTACAATCCATCTATAAATGATTTTGTTACATTTATAACATTTCAATTTATAGAGCATTTTCTTTTATAAGTTACTTATCAAATGTTCTTCTTTTCCACAAAAATACATGTTTTGGGTTGTCCCCAGTATTTTACGACACCCATATTCCCCTCCACATTTATCAAGTTTGGTATGTGTATAATTTTTTTTCTTTCTATTTTTAACACAGTATTACAATCCCATCCTCCAGTCCATAAACCCCTTTTATCATAAACTTTTGCAATGTCTAGTACTTCTTTACATACTGTTTTCAAATGTCCTTTCAAAGTCTGTCTTTCCACCTTTGTTCGAAATTGTACATGAATTTTCTTTTTTGTTTCCCTGTTAAATGCCTTTATTATACAAAGATTCCATGGGTTACAATCTTTTTTTTTTCATATTCTCCAAGAAAAAATTCCATTGAAAAAACAGTCTCATACATAATGTTGCAAAATGTCTCTTTGTTAATAAGAATATATCCACTTACCTCATGTGCTTTTACACCTAAAGGAGATATTAAATTGTCTCACACTTTATACCTATTTCTTTGTCTTCCTTTAGATATTAAATTGTCTCACACTTTATACCTATTTCTTTGTCTTCCTTTGAATCCTTAACAGGTACGTCTGTTTTTAATTTTCTTTTGCATTTTTCTTTTCTGTTATTCCATTTCTCCCCTTTTGCTTCTTTTACTTTCTCTGCATATGTTTTCTTTTCTATCTCACCACTATTCTTCAGGATTGTCTCTGCATCCTCCTTTTGTATTTTCCACATAATCCCCCCCCCCCAGGAAACATCTCCTTTATTTTCTGGCTCACTCTGCATCACCATTTCGTTAAGTAAATCATCCCATAGCTGTCCTGATTGGGCGGCTGTAATTATACATCCATCATTTCCGATTCATCTCCATCAAACAGATTTCTATTTAAACAACTCAGAATCCTACACATATTCTCCAGTCTTGATATTAGCTTTCTCCTCCATTTTGCTCACAACTTTATTGTCTCCTTCTCTCTCCATCTGCCTCTCTGTTTCTCCTGGTCACCTCTGCACCTGGAATGGAAACAGGAGGTCCTCATGCAAAATATGTCCCACTTGGAAAAATGACAAGTAGGAGGTTTTATTGATATATACATTACATATTATTTACACATTTACATATTTACATTATTTACATTTATTTACAAAGCAAGAGCTTCTCCCGTTCGTTTCTTGGCTGGGCTTGGGAGTACCTTCTGTGTGGAGTCCGCATGTCCTCCCCACGGTTGGGTAGCGTTCGAAAGACATGTGTGCATAAATGGGATTGCCTTCGTCGAAGGTTGAGCATCGTACTGGCACCTCGGCGTTTCGTAAAAATCTACTGCCAATCATTAGTGGACCGGAGTTGTGCTGTGGCGACCCCTTACCGGGAAAAGCCGAAAGACATCTATTTACAAATCTCCATGCATTATAAACTTATTTGAAGCATTCCCCCTCCCCACAACCAAAACATTATTTTCTCCAGAATGTTTATCAAAGTCCATTTTCTGTTGTAACCAATTTTATTTAGTCTCTCATTCCATATAGTCCATGACACATAAAATATTACTTTGTCCATTTTCTTCACTTCTTCCTATTTTCATGCATCAAAATAACCACATTCTATTATGTCTATATTTATTTGCTCAAATTTTAACAAACTTTTCACCCTATTATGTTTACATATTTCTTTCCACAAATTAACTCTTTCACATTTCAAAAACACATGCTCAGTAGTCTCAAAATCTCCACATTTATTACATATTCTATCTTGCTTTTTCTTGTATGGCATATTTGCCTTAACCGGCAATTTTCTAATAGACAATCTCCATAAAAAAAATTGCATTCTTTAATCTTTTTATAGTTATTACATCTCATCATTATGGATTTTTTCTTATCTATTCCTAAATATTTCCATGGATCAATGCAATAAAATGCTTTCATAATATTGAAGTACTATTCCTTTCTATTTTTATCACATATATTCTTTTTTTTTATAACACAATTTTGTTTTGGTACTCTTTCATTTTTTCATTCACAATGCTTTTACTTCTTTTTTTAACTTCCATTCCTTCCCACAATTATTTGTATTTATAATATAGTATCATTTCTATCAAGTTTTTATTTTCCTTCATAATTCCTTTTAATGCTTTATATAAAATTAAAGATAATGCACGTACTATTGGGTTTATTAAACCCAGGCCTCCTTGCTCTTCTTTCATATATATAATCCCTCTCTTAAATGGATCCTGTCTAGAGCCCCATATAAAAGAAAATATAATCATCATTAGTTCCTTTTCATACTTAATAGGAAACATATAGATGTTAGCAACATATGCATTTTTTCCCATTACCATGGTGTTCAACAAGTGTGCTTTTTTCTATATGTAAATCTATATGATTTCCAAAAAGTAGTCATGTCCTTTACTTGAATAACAGCAAAAAATGGTGCTCACAAGGTGACGTGACCAATAAAGGTAAAAAAAACAAAAGAATGCTATTTTATAAAATAAACCTCGATCACTCACGGCAGATAGAAAACTGGTTTAATAGAAAAAACAAAAGTAAGCACTTTTGTGATTCAACACAACCGCTTCATCAGACTCCTAATATAGCTATATATTTTTTTCATTGATCTCAATGCCTCCTTTCATACATTCAAAACCAAATCCTTTACTTTTCTCTTTATTTATACTGGACCCATTTTTTTAAATTTAGATTTAATTTTTCATTTACTTCTTCCATCCATACTTTATTTTTAGTAATTAGTACAATATCATCTGGATAATTATACATTTTTGGCAATTGTACTTCCATCATCATTTTGTATCCACTGCTACCTGACATTTTATTAATTTCCTTCACTATTACATTCATAACTAATGAGACAATTACACTACTACCTGGGCAGCTATGCTTTATTCCACATTCTATTTTTATTTCTTCCCCAAATTGCCATTTACATTTAGTTTCATTTAGTTTCATTCATAAACTGATTTTATTACTTGTAATTTTTTTTATTACATTATATTCCTGCAAAATTCCCATAATGATTTATATTGGATAGTATCATAGGCTTTATTTATATCCCTTATCATAACCTTCACTTCTACATTTTTATTTATGATATGATCAATTATTTCTCTTATTACCCATAATAACTCTTGACTTCCTTTTCCTTTTCTTCCGAATACATTTTGGTCATATATTCTATCAATTTTTTGTAACCTTTTTGTCATTATTCTCATAAAAATGTTATTATCTTTATTAATTCAATGTTATAGGTCTCCAATTTTTTATCTCCTCTTTATTTCCTTTTTTAAATATAAATTGTATAACTTCTGTACTTATCTCTTTCTCTTTAATTCCAATTTCTAACCATTCATTCATAATTTCTATAAAAATAATTTTTTGCCACTCCTTTATTTTCTTACACATACCATATTCAATTCCATCCAGTCCTGCTACAAAATTCATGTTAGTATCTTTTAAAATTTCATTTGATTCTTTCATAGTTATTTTTTGTTCTAAAGACTCATTATATTCGTTATTTAATTTTTCACCTTTATAAATTTGATCTATGCTTTCTTCTCTTTTAACACATAATTCCAAACATATTCTTTAATTATTTCATATATTCCTTCTTGATGTCTTATTTGCCTACCTTCCTTATTCTTTAATTTTCTTATTATTTTTCATTCTTTGATTATTATACTCAAATATGGTGCTACCTCTTCTTTCTTTCCTTGTAAACAATGTTTTTGTTTATATAAGTTGTTAATTTTAATTTTATTAATTTTATATTTTTCTCTTTCTTTTTCATAAAAGGATTTTTTCTTCTGTAAAAAAAATCTTTGAATGTTTCTTCACTTAATACCTTATATCTCGTTTTCTTTTCTTCTTTTCTTCCTTATACATTCTAAAAACACTTTTTTCTATTTCTCTTTAAAATTAAGCCACTAAACTGTCCAATTCTCATAAAACTCTCTCATATTCATATGATTTTTCCATAATTCCATAAGTTCTTTTTTATCTTCTAAATCTAATTCCTTTTCCTTAATTCTCTTTATTCTTTTTCCTATTCCTATATATGCTTCATTTTCCTGTACTTTAACCCATATATCCACACGATCCAAAAATCCAGTATACTTAATTCATTTTTCTTTAACTTTTAAACTAACAGATATTAAAAAAATAACTTATGTCCTAATTTCATTCCTTTTGTAGGTCCAGTGGAAAGTCTCCCATACAGTTAACTTTCCACTTCTCATACTTTCTTTAACCATTTTAATATCACAATTGCTCTTATTTTTTCTTAAATTACAGTTAAAATCACCCACCACTATAATGTCCATATTTACACAAACATATTCAAGAATATTTTTAAATATCATTTATCTTTTTTTTTGCTACATATGCATATAAAGCTATAATTCTATACACATATTTTTCCATCTCAAGTCTATTACTGTAATGCATCCTAGTTCCATTATGTTCCATCTAATATTTTAATGCTTTCTTGACATAATATAACATATGACATAAGGTTGGGAGGGTGGCCTAATGGTTAAGGTGTTTGCCTTACACACACAAGGTGCAGGGTTTGAATCTCACAAGGGATAATTGGCTAGGCTTAAAATGGCTCGCAAGGGCAGTTAGCCTAGTACTAACCTATGAACCTATGAATATACTTGTGCCTGAGCATATTGCTTTCCTCATGTTCCAAACGACCACGCCATTCCTAAGTTTTTTCAGTTTGTGTTCTTTCTTCCTCTGTTAATAGGCATAAAAAACCATCAAACAATGAATAATAAACCAACCACAGGATCTGGGATGCTGCAACAATTTATTCTTCCGGTACCTCGGCTAAATGCCTTCAAAGGAATAACCACAGAAACAGTTGCTGCATCTTATATAGTATGTGCATCAAACCAATAAATTAATCAGTCAATTAATCAATTTTAAATAATCCAAGATTTAAAGAGACCATACAAAATTAAATGCCATACAAGAAAATCACATAAATAACATCAAAAACAGCCACAGAATATATATGAATGAATAACCATTATAAATACATAATATCTCATTATATTAAATAGTGAGATTCATTTCTAAATTTAAGCCCCTAGGTTTTAAAGTACCAAATTTCAATATAAATCTGCTCTCCAGATTTAATAAATTTTGCAAAAATTTACCAGCATTATAAAATGTAGGTTGGGCTAAAGCACAAAAAAATAGAGAATCCATCATACCATTATGGACTGTATTAAAATGCACAGATATCGGACTGTCCATCCTACAATTTCTACCATCCCCCATGTGTTCCAAAATGCATATCTTAAGTTGACGTTTGGTTTGGCCAATGTAATATTTAGGTGGAACACAGCCACAACCAACAGTGTACACCACCCCGCAAGATTTACAATCAAATTTGTTAGTGGCATAATATTTTACCCCATTAATATTACTACCAGATAAATTTTAACTTTTGGGCAGACTTTACACTTGCCACATTTAAACATACCATGTGTCATAATGACACTATCAGACCTAACCAGGTCTCGAGATTCATATTTAGACTTTAAAATTTCCTTTAAATTAGCGTACCTTCCATAAGAAAAAAAAACCATTATTAGGGAACAAATTACCTATGCCCTCATTTTCACACACTATAGGCCACAAAAAATCCACAATGTCTTTTAAGACTACTGAAAAGGGAGAATATTTTGTCACAAAAAATATATTTTCACTACTATCAAACAAACCCCCATTGTATCTTCTACTTTTATCAAGAACTTTAAATACATTGTTCCCTTTTCTATTTGAATTTAACAATCTATCAATGCTTTTGTTAATGAGACTTTCAGAATAACCTCTGGTTGAAAGTCTATACTTAACATTCTCAAATTCCAAGTGCAAAAAGTGTTTTCAGAAGTATGTTCCAAAATCCGTTTAAACTCCCCAAAGGGAAGAGCCTCTATCAAATGAGCAGAGTGTGCACTACTGGCATGTAAAAAATTATTTGAGGCTGTATCCTTCTTAAAAGGTCTAAACTGAACTTGTTCCTGCTGATCCACATATAACAAAATATCCAAAAACTTAATTTTTTGAGTATTAACAACATATGTGAATTCCAAACCAAATTTGTTTTGATGGAGACTGACAATGAACTTATCAAAATCTAATCTATCACCCTTACAAATAAATATTAAATCATCAATGTACCTATGATAAGATACTACATTTCTCTGAAAGAATTCCAAAGTGTACAAAAAATTAATCTCAAAATATGACATAAATAAGATGGCATAAGTGGGGGCAAAATTAGCCCCCATTGCAGTCCCCTCTTTTTGAAGAAATATTTTTTGTTCACACAAAAAATAATTATGAGTGAGTGCAAACTCCAAAAGTAAAATGATGAATGATGTGCGTGGACCCTCTCCCAAAATTTTACTAATGGTCTCCAAACCAAATTTCGTCCTGATACTGGTGTATAGAGCCTTCACACCAACAGTGGCCCAGTAATAACTATTATCCCACTTAAAGTTTCTCATCAATTCACAATACTGGTTAGTATTGCTAATATGAGAAACCACATTCTTCAGTTCTTTTTTGAGAAGGCTGTCTAAAAATATGCCTACATGTTCCAAGAAACCTCCACAACAGGACACAATGGGGCGACCAGGAGGGTCTTGTAAATTTTTATGTATTTTGGGTAATGCATAAAAGGTAGGATCCTTTGGATTAACAATAAAGAGTCTTTTAACATCTGTACTATTTAAAAAACCTAACCTTTCTCCCCTTTCCAGCACCTCCAAAAGCGCTGGATTAAATTCATGAATAGGATTTTTAGATAATTCAACATAAACATATTCATTGCACAATAAATCAAAAAACATTTTTAAATAGTGACACCTTTCCATGATCACCCAGTTCCCACCTTTGTCAGCTAAACAAAAGACATATTTATTAGAAACATCTTTCATTGCTTTCAAAGCTAACCACTCAGGTTTTGTGAGGTTGAATCTAACATACTGCTTCAGGAACAGAGCATACTCAATCTCAACCTTCTTGCATAAAACATTTTCGAAGGCCCTTAAAACTGAAGAGTTTTTGGGTGGACAAAAAGAACTATAAGCAGGCAGAGGGGGTACCTCAAGTCTCCCATAGCCAGTACAAAAATGTCTAGTACTATGTACAGTATGTAAATCAGCTATAATGGAATCAGAATCACCCATGTCAGAAACACCAAACCCCTCAAAATCATAATCATGCAAAGAAAGGTCCATCAAAGGATCATCCAAGATAGAAAAATCATCAGAAGCAAGAGAAAGATTAACATTGTCATTAGTTGCACCAGTATCAACATTAACATAAGGTACATCACTTTCCAAGCACGACTTATTAGAAATGTTCTTGACTTCAAAATGTACTTTCAAATATAACTTCCTGCAAAAACGCTTTACATCTATTAATAAATCTGAAAGCGCTGGTACTTTCATAGGGACAAATTTACTGCCCTTGTTCAACACCAATTGCATATCAGATGTAATAACAAAATCACTTAAATTGACAATATGCATCATATTAAAGTCGAATTCAACAGAAGCGCCATAACCCAAACTATGGCGCATAGTAGTAGAAAGCGAAACAGCTCCAGTATCAGTACCTTCTGTTTCGTCTTTTCTGTCGTGACTTGCGTTTGAACCCTTGTCGAAAGTTCCATCTACCTTGTTCTTCTGTCTCCGATGGAACGCCAGCATCATCCATGACATCCACTCTTTTAAAGGACACACTTTTTTGCTCACACCTGTATCCGACGACGAGACTGATGAGTTTCGACCACTCCGTGAACTTCCTTCCCCACTTCTGGTTTTGGACGTACCATTTCTTCGCTTACGTTGCCAAGAATAAACCAAGTTCTTTTTAAAATCATTGACATCCCTGTTGAGTTTTTTCTTTTTTCTCGAAATTACATCACCTTCAACTTTAGAAATTTCTATATTAATGTCTTTTATAGCTACAAACAACGCTACACTGGGATACTCATTTGAGAGTTTGGCTTCACCTTCTGCAATTTGCGTTTGGATCAACCCTAAGCTCCTTCGGTTCCGTTTAATCAAAATTTTTAACCAGCTAAGGGTACACTGCAACGATGCCGCCTTCCATTCTTCCAAAAACTAATTCTCATCCTCCGGAAATCTGAAAGCAGGCAGTTTGTCAATCCTTAGCCCTCTAGGTGTGATGGACATTTCGACATATTTTTCAAGCAAGCGAATATCATAAAACAAAGAGGTCTCTTTAATCCTTAGTCTTTTTAAGTCTTCAAACTTTTTATCAAAACTGCTGTTACCAGACACAGTCCATGGATCAAATCGAGCCAACTTGTCATCCCTCTCTTTAACCAAGTTGGCAAACAGGAATCCATTTCCATTTGTATTGGAATTAGACATTTTAAGAACAAACCAGTTCCTTCAAACCAAGACAGGCATAAAAAAACATCAAACAACGAATAATAAACCAACCACAGGATCTGGGATGCTGCAACAATTTATTCTTCCGGTACCTCAGCTAAATGCCTTCAAAGGAATAACCACAGAAACAGTTGCTACATCTTATATAGTATGTGCATCAAACCAATAAATTAATCAGTCATTGGCCAAACCAAACGTCAACTTAAGATACGCATTTTGGAACACATGGGGGATGTTCAAAATTGTAGGATGGACAGTCCGATATCTGAGCATTTTAATGCAGTCCATAATGGTATGATGGATTCTCTATTTTTTTGTGCTTTAGCCCTACCTAAATTTTATAATGCTGGTAAATTTTTGCAAAATTTATTAAATCTGGAGAGCAGGTTTATATTGAAATTTGGTACTTTAAAACCTAGGGGCTTAAATTTAGAAATGAATCTCACTATTTAATATAATGAGATATTATGTATTTATAATGGTTATTCATTCATATTTATTCTGTGGCTGTTTTTGATGTTATTTATGTGATTTTCTTGTATGGCATTTAATTTTGTATGGTCTCTTTAAATCTTGGATTATTTAAAATTGATTGACTGATTAATTTATTGGTTTGATGCACATACTATATAAGATGCAGCAACTGTTTCTGTGGTTATTCCTTTGAAGGCATTTAGCCGAGGTACCAGAAGAATAAATTGTTGCAGCATCCCAGATCCTGTGGTTGGTTTATTATTCTTCTGTTAATAATCTTATATCTTCTAAAACAATAATATGTGCGTCTATTGCAGCACACCATTGTAATATACCAATTCACCTCATAAGATTTTTCATACTGTTTACATTTAAAGCTAATATTTTCAGCTTTTAAAAACAGTTAGTGTAATAAAAGTATTATCCCTTTCCTTTCTTGTCATCTATAAGCATTATAGTTTGAATTTTCTTTTCCTTTGTTTAACACTTTTCCCTATCAAATTCTTTTTATTCCTTACTGTATGCCAGTTAGCTTCTTCCTCACTTGTCTCCTCTGTTTCTTTTTCTTTGTTACTTTCTTCATCCTCATGTACAACCGCTTTATTAGTAACATCTTTTTGCACATTTTCTTGTATAACACATTCTATCCCTTTCTCTTGTATAACTTCATTTTCATTTTCTTGCACATTCATTTCACATTCTAGCCATGATGCTCTGTTTTACCACATAAATAACATCTTTGTTATCACATTCATTGATTCAATGATCATTTCTTCCACAAAAATAACATGTCTTTGGTTGATTTTTGGTTGACCCCTGTATTTCACAAAACCCCTATTACCATGAACATTAATAATACTATGTACATGCATAACATTACCATTTTCCATTTTTAGTATTACTCCACATTCCCATCCCCCAGTCCATAGTCCTCTTTCATCATATATTTTTGTAGTGTCCATTACTTGTTTACGTATAGTTAACAAATGTTCTTTCAGTTCTTTGGATTCAACTTCAGTTCTAAACTGGATCATTATTATTTTGTGTTTGTCTGTAAAAAGCTTGTACCACATATTCTGACCATGAATAAATATTTTTCTTTTGTTCATATGCAATCCAAAAATTTTCCATGGCCTGCCCAGTCTCAAATATCAAGTCACAAAAAGTCTCTTTATTAATTAAAATAAATGTTCTTACCTCTTTTGCTTTTACACCCAGAGGTGCTATGACAGAGTCCCAAACCTCGCTCCTGTCAAGACTTTCTTCTTTTTTACTGCTCACATGTACTGTATACTTCTTTTTTTTTTGTTTCTTTTATTTCTTCTTTGTTCCTACTCCATCAGTTTGTGCATAAGTTTTTGTCTTGGGAACTTTCTCTGGCACAGTGTCTTCTTCTTCTTCTTCTTCTTCTATTTTTTCCACGATGTTGCTCCATGAAATTGCTGCCCCATTTTCTGGCTCACTTTGGTTTATCATTTCTTACAAATAATCATCCCACACCCCCACACCCCTGATTGGAGGGTTGTAATTATGCATTTTTCAGAGGTAACTGTCTCCTTCAATCCCCTCTGAAAGTTTTCCTCTGAATCCATCTCTGTTTCAGCTACAATGATGTAACTTTTGTAAATTTATGAACGTAACTAATACATTTTCCATAAACAATGTCACTTATAGAATCACGGGTAGATTCAATTGTGAAAGTTCTGGTATTATTTATATTGCTTTATGCCAATGCTGCCCAGGGTTTTATATTGGAAAAACTGAGAGACATTTCAAGCAGAGGGTTTATGAACACCAGTACAATATTGGGAAACTCAGTGTTACAAATGCTTTAGCAAAACATGTCTTTGAGAACCCAGGCCATTTATTTAACTATTTGGTTATTGACAATGTTAGCAAAAATACTAGGGGAGGGCCTTCGGCCCTCAGCTTGGAAGAAAGAGTGCTTTATTGGCAGCTTAAGGTTAATGCATATGTCAACCCTGATCTAAATGACCAGTGCTCTCTAAAATGTATCTTGAGTCTGAAATCTCTGGAGCGATGATTAGCTATAGGGAGTATGTGTCTTTAAGAATGTAATAGGTGATGTGATGTCATAATTTTCTGGACTATTTAAACTAGATTTTCAATTATTGGATTATCTGATGAAGTTCATATGTCTGTTTTGGAAGAAAGCACTTACTTTGAATGTTTATAAAGTCTTCCACTGACTACCAAGAGTAGTGGAAATTCTCTGATGTCCCAGCCAAATGTCTCCTAGTAATATTAATTTTACCTCATGTCTCCCCTGAAAAGAGGTCACTAACCTAGTGTGACTAACCCAGTCAACAAAGAATAAATAAATAAATAAAATAATTTGCAAAGGAGTTAAGTAAGAGAATTACTTTACCTTTATATAACTATTACTAATACTCTTTACAGTTTTACTGTCTTGTGTACAAGATAGTATTCAGAAAAGGAATTAACTCCAATTAAGTGGTATGTCTATAAGACAATAAGCATTTACTATTATATTTTAGACAGCAGTAGTTATTTTTGTGGTATAACTCACAGGTCAAAGGTAAATATAGAGATAAGTCTGAAATGCTTCTGAACAGACAGTGATTACTCAAGTTTCTAATTTGTGGTAGTAGAAGATTCTAGATGGCTGAGACAACTTTGGAAGAGCTTTTTGTTTCAGTAGCTAAGCGACAGTTATGTTTTTGTACAGTTCAATCATTGACATTTGTGGAGTTGAGAGTATAATATTTAGTTCTGCTAGCTTCTTTGCTCAAAAAGGGCAGTATCCCAGATAATGAAGATTGAAAACAAAGGAATATAGTTGAAGGGTGGCCTGAGCTGTAACTGGTAGCCAGTGGGCTTTATTACAGTTAGGCAGTGGTACTCAGTGTTGTTTGGAGTGTATATGTATTTTTAAACTGAGTTTAAAGTGAGCATAGTACTCATCCTGCACTGAATGTCACTATGTTTGATATATTCTAAGAAGCTTTAAGGTTCTTAAATACAGTGTTATAGATCATGTCAATATATATGATTGGACAGTGAGATCTAGGCCCAACCAAAGCTGCAGAAAGCACTGGCATTTAGACTGAGAAATTGGCTTGTAATAGAGATCTAAAAACAATGATGGTTATGCTGATTTGAGCCACTTCTTCTTCTTTTGACTTTTTCCCGGTTAGGGGTCACCACAGCGGATTACCTGTCTGCTCATGATTGGCAGTGGAGTTTTACAGTGTCGAGTTGCCAGCCCGGTACCCAACCTTCCACAGAAGGCACACACATGCACACACTCACACCTAGGGCCAATTTAGAGTATCCAATCCACCTAAAGTATGTCTTTGGGATGTGGGAGGAAACCGGAGCACCCAGAGGAAACCCACGTGACCACAGGGAGGACATGCAGACTCCACACAGAAGGCACCCCAGCCAAGGATCGAACCGGATGACCTCTTGCTGTGAGGCAGCAATGCTAACTGCTGCACCACCGTTAAAAGCATGCATGTGGTTTTGGATGAGTTCATTCAAAGATGAATAGTCTGAACCAATTTCTATAATTTTAAGACATTTTTAATGCCCTTATATACAGTAATATGTGGTGCCAGATTTGAGAAGGAGTATATCATCTCTGTAGATTATTAACTGAAAGTAAAGAAAACATTTGAGATAATTAATGAAAGTGAGAACAGTAGGGGACCAAAAACAGATCCTTGTTTCACTCCTGATTTGAAGGTGCTAAGATGTGACAGGATGCTGTTAGGGATGAATGTAAATTTTCATGAAGCAGGTAGCTGCTGAACCAAGCTAAGGGACCCCCACCAAATCTGTCAGTTTGTAGCTTTTTAGTAGTAATAAGTGGCTTATAGATTTAAAAGATCTTTTCATAGATAGAAACAGCGCTCCAATTAGTTTTCTTTCATCCTGTATGAAGCAGTTGACAGCTGCAGTGGAGTAGATCAAAGTGAGTACATTAAATCCCACCCAGAAACTGTGTTGGTGAATGAAGGCTGGAGGGGTTGACAGAGAGCACATTAAATCCCGCCCTAGAATTGTGTTGGTGAGAGTAGGCTGTATTTGCTTATAATTTATTCAATTTAATTTAACATTTGTTGACCGGGAAAGTCTGACTAGGACAGAGCCTATCTTCAGTGGAGGCCGGGGGAGAAATGCTTCAGATGCATGTCTGGAGTGTGGTAGGAAACCGGAGTATCCGGAGGAAACCCACATGAATGCAGGGAAGACAAGCAGACTCCACATAGAAGACACCTCAGCCAAGAATTGAACTGGAAAACCTCTTGCTGTGAGGCGACAATGTTAACTGCTGCACCACTGTGCTGTGCCACCAATATGTGATGACCCCTCTCTGGCCCAGTGATCAAGGAGTCTCACCACTGACACCAGTGGGAGATGTTCACTTTCAGAGAAATAGATAAACACAGTATTTCCAGATGCAGGTCTCTGTACCAAGTACAATTTCCCTTAAGAGCACCTAGGGAACACAGTCAGCAAGGGATCTGGATTTCTTTATATCTGTCTCCCTCCAGGGCCCAAATAAGGCTCCTCACTAGCACAGCTACAGGATTAAGTCTTCAGCTGTGTGTCCAAGCCAAGTCCTCCAGTACCCTCTCTGTGAAACCAGTGCTTTGTGTCCCTGCTCAAAGTAGCTGATACACACACACACACTGTGAGATTTGATTTTTCACACACACCTGGGAAAGGCTGGCACAGATTTACCCGCTGTGCCCCTTCTGCCCAGAGTATAAGGTAGTTATCACTGTCACCAGACACTCCACAATCAGATACTCTAAGGCCTTTAACAAAGAGTGTCCAATTGTACTGTGTAATATTAATACTAATACAAATGGTAACAGGTGACCACAGCTAGGCCTTCAGGACTGACCCACACAGTGTCACCAAATAAATATAAGCACTCTAAAAGGTTAAATACTTTCTAAAAGGACCAGCCACAATAAAAGCTTTAAATACATTTAATAATAAATAATAAAAGAACATGAAAATACTAAACATATATCTACAGTAAACCACAAAGTTCAAATCACAGGAAATAATGAAAATAATATTGATGGACAGACTCAGACAAATAAAGAAAAACAATATTTAAACTAAGCTTCACTATATTTTCTGACTGAATCTAGGATAATTACTATTCCTTACCTACTTAATAGAGTAAGCAGATGATGTGGTGAATGGTTCTTCTTGTTGTAAGGCCCAAGACAGAATACTCAATACTGAGATATTTCTCTTTGTGATATCTAAAATTTCCAAGATGGCTGGCAGAATGACCTCATCTGGTCACCTGACTAGATTCTCACACTGTTCCCTTTGAAAATTGAGACAGGATGTTAGCATAGATGTGATACGATGCATATCTAAATTTTTGCTAATGTCTATGGCAGTGCCTGGGGCTTCCCCTCTTTTTACTGAGCTAATGATCAAAGGATTTTTCCAGACATGCCATGTCCGGTCCTATTAAGAGCTGTGAGATAAGCACTTCCATGGCCCAACAGGTGGTCTAATTAACAGTATTTTTCTTAAAGTAAGAAGTAAGCTAGTTGTTTAACTCCTTCTATTCCAGTGTCCTTTGCTAACATATATACATACACTCTCACATAAATATTCCTTCTCTGTCCAGCAGGACCCACTGTTGATACACTTTTTAACACTAGCAACTTTGCAAAAACACTTTGATTTCCAAATGCCATATAGTTCTAATACATTTATAACATACGCATCTGATCCAGGGCATTTGAGTTGATAAATTCCAGGTCCAGCGCTTCCTGGAATTTATCATCTCAAATGCCCTGGATCAGCTGGTAAACTCCCCTACCAGAGGTGAAAACATATTGGACCTGGTCATCACCAACATGGGCAGCAGGTGTTCTTTACCGGAGGTCAACCCATCACTGGTTAGATCAGACCATAAACTAATCACTCTCTATGTCCACACCACATCACCACCCCCAACCAAGGAAACCACAGTGAAAAAACGCTCATGTTTGGCATCTACTTCTCTGAAGTACAGGCCAACACTAAGGGACTCTGGATAACAAAGTTTGCAGATGACTGCAAACTGGGAGCCATTATTGAATCCCCAAATGATGTGGATACTCTACAAAAGGGCCTTACAGAAACAGATGCTTGGTTCCAGAGCCATGGGCTCAAGCTCAATGCCAAGAAATGTGTAGTTATCCCCTTTGGGAAAAAAACATGTATCCGTGAATTACCATATAGGTGGCAGTACACTAAACACCGAAAGTTTGATAAGAGACTTAGGGACACAGGTGGACAGTGGTCTCACCTTCGATAACCACATCGCCACAACAGTCAGGAAATCCTTCTACGCGACACACCTCATCAATAAGGGCTTTTCATCCAGAAAAAAGGAGGTCATTGTCCCACTGTACTCATCCCTCATTAGACCCATTATAGAATACAATGCCCCATTTGGTATGTACCTCTCAAGACATCTGCAACAACTGGAAAGGCCACAGAAATACCTCACTAAAAGAATCACAAGCCTAAAGCAGATGCCCTACGCTGACCGCCTTAAAAAACTCCAGCTATACTCTGTCGCATATTGTCTACTCAGAGGCGATCTTTGCTTAACAAACCAGGCCATGTCAAACCCAGAGCTGTTGGACATGCTACACTTAAAGAAATCCCAATCCCTCAGAGCCACACGCTCCAGGGATCTAAACCTTGTCATCACAATAAACAAAACATGCTGGAGGGATAGGTTCCTGACCCAGAGACTCCCCAGACTCTGGAATAGATTGCCCATACATGTCAAGCAGAGTGCCTCTTTGGTCCTCTTCAAAAGGAACCTTGACGATTGGATGGGAGAAAGGAAATTCACCCTGGGGATCACGTCAGTCACCCTGTTAGACAGGGGTCCAGGGAAGTAAATAGTGTGGGAAGAAATAGCCAGGGAATTGTTATGGCTAGGTTTGTATAGGCCCTAGGGCTGATAGCCTAGTACCAACCTATGAACCTATGAACCTTTCTATAGCAAACTTCACCTTACTTAAGACAGAGGTGGTAAGTTTCACAGCCCTCACGCTAAAGGATAACAGTGTCCAAGATGCAGGAACCTTTACAAATGCACTCTATGAGCACCTACAAGGATGCATGGATCATGCCATCCCTAGCAAAACCAAGACTCACTCCCCTAAGAGAAGGAAACCAGTCTGGTGGACCCCTGCCATAAACAGGCTATACAATAGAAGGAGGAAACTAGTTCAGAAAAAAAAGCAAATCCCAAGAAGGAAATATATCCCTGATCAGTATCAGTAACAAACTAAGGTCCCTCATAAAATCATCCAAGGCTAACTTCCAAAGAAAAATAGCCAAGGATTCAAAAGATAACCACAAAGCCTTCTTTAGATATGTCAAGAATCTAAGTGGCAACACACAGATATGCTCTGAGCTAGTGCAAAATAGCACAAAATATACTGAACCTACTGATATTGCCAACATCCTGGCAGATAGATTCAGTGCAAACTTCACCCCCTTCTCACCGCCAAATGGGCCCACAACAATACCAGAAAAGTGTAGTGTCCCAGAAATCACAGACGCACAGGTGAAAACAGCCCTTTCAAAAGCCAAAAGCACAGCGTCAGTGGGGCTAGATGGTGTCCCAGGCTGCATCTTTCATGAACTACAGAACAAACTAACCCCCACCTAAACACATTGTTCAGCCTCAGCCTCTCCACAGGCTACATGCCCATAGAATGGCACACAGCAATGGTTATTCTGCTCCACAAAGGAGGGGCCACAACTGATCCTGGTAACTATCTCCCCATAAGCCTGACTAGTCTGGTCTGCAAGGCTATGGAGCGCATCATCATGGAACTCATTAACAAAGACATTGGGAATCTCCAAACACTTGACCCGACCCAGTTCGGCTTTGTTAAGAGTAGATCATGCCTACTAAACCTGGTTGACTTCTTCGAGACAGTCACCAAGGCCATAGATGAGGGGAAGGTGGTTCACACAGCCTACCTTGACCTCGCCAAGGCTTTTTACACCATTCCCCACTCGGGAATTATAAAAAACTCACCAGCCTGAACATAAGCCCCTACGTCACGAGATGGGTTTCCAACTGGCTTACAGACAGAACTCACACGGTAAGAATAGTGGGCTCCAGGTCCAACTCTAAACCAGTCACAAGTGGTGTCCCACAAGGCTCGGTCTTGGGACCCCTACTGTTCAGCATATGCTTCTCAGATGTACAGGCAAACACAGGAGGACTATGGCTAACCAAGTTCACCGATGACTGCAAACTGGGAGCCATAATTGACTCTCCGGCTGACACGGACATTCTCCAAAAGGGCCTTACTGAGAAGGACACCTGGTGTCAAAGTCATGGTCTCAAGCTAAATGCCAAAAAATGCATAGTCATCCCATTTGGGAAAAAAAAGCACCCATGAATTACCACATAGGTGGCAGCCCCCTTAATTCATAAGAGGTAATAAGAGATCTGGGGACCAAGGTAGATAGTAATCTCTCTTTTGACAATCATATTGCCAAAGTAGTTAGGAAATCCTTCTATGTAGCTCATCTAATTACTAAAGGGTTCGCATCTAGAAATAAAGAGGTTATAGTGCCCCTCTACTCATCACTCATCAGACCCATCATAGAGTACAATGCCCCATTTGGGATGTACCTCACAAGACACTTCCAACAGCTGGAAAGACCACAAAAGTACCTCACCAAGAGGATTACTGGCCTAAAACATATGTCCTATGCAGCCCGACTGGAAAAACTCCGGCTGTACTCAGTGGCATATCGCTTACTCAGAGGTGATCTCTGCCTGACTTCCAAAGCCATGTCTAACTCAGAATTGATGGACATGCTCCACCTAAAGAAATCCAAGTCACTGCGAGCCACGTGCTCTAGTGAGCTAATCCTCACCACAACAATAAATAGAACATGCTGGAGGGATAGATTCCTGTCACAGAGACTCCCCATGCTTTGGAACAAAATTCCTAACTACATTAGGCAGAGCCTCTCACTAACACTCTTCAAGAGAAACCTTGACGAGTGGGTGGGTAACAGAAAATACACCCCTGGGATCACTTCATTGGCTCTTCTTGACAGAGGCTTAGTTAATTAATCAATGGGGCGGCGAAAGCTGACACACTCTGGCTAGGCTTATAAATGCTCTCAGGCAGATAGCCTAGTACCTACCTATTAACCTATGAATCTAAATGCCATCCAGTTCTGATACATTTCTAACATAAGCATTTGTGCAAATCAGTTTGAAATTCAAATGCCATACAATTCTAGTACATTTTTAATACAAGCATCTTGTATAAATCAGTTTGATATTCAAAGGGCAAATAATTCTTTACAGAACTCCAACTGGCTATGCTGGCACTAGCTCATATCATCACATCTCTCTCCCTTCAAAGACTCAAGCTAGTTTTTCAAGTGACCCTAGAGAAATGTGGCTTGAGAGAAATAAGCCTATTCTGGAATATGTTACCCCATTCCTTGTTTTGAGATCTCATCTGCCTTGGCATTGCTGACCCCACTACAGTGCTGCACTGTCATAGCATATGCCTGCAACCCTAGGCTCCACCATAGTAACTTGGGATTTTGCTGGCTTTCTTGCTGTAATTATAGATCCCACCTCACACTACTCCTGCCTCCTATTGCAAATACTTAGCACAAGGGTATCCCTGTCATGGTAAAGTTTCATCATGTTAACAGGGTACAATTTGGGCCCCTGCCTCCTGCCTAGCAGTTTTACAATGTAGTTAACATCACTGACCTCCCTTACCACTTACAAGGGTCCCTCCCAAGCTGCATGCAGCTTATTATGTCTGAAAGGAATGAGAACCATCAATTGCTGCCCCACAACATACTCCCTGGCATGAGCATTCCTGTCATACCAGACCTTTTGCTGCTGTTGGGATCCTGCCAGGTTCTCCTGGGCGAATCCCATGAGCTCCCTAAGTCTTATGCTGAGGTTTAGGACATATGCCACAACAGACTCCTTGTGGATTCACATTCACCCTCCCACTCATCATGAATCAAATCTAAGGGCCCCCTCAGCCTATATCCATACAGCAACTCAAAGGGTTAAAACATCTGTGGTTTCCTGGGGCACCTCCCTATATGCAAACAATAGAAGGGGCAAAACTCTTAAACAGGTCTGCAAATGCCAGTAGCATGGTCTTAATCTAGAGCTTAACCACTCCACAAGACCATTAGTCTGGGGGTAGTAGGGAGTGATCTTTAGGTGCTTCACCCCACAGCACTCCCACAGACAAGCCAGTAGGTCTGACATGAAATTGGCATCTCTACCAGTCAGTATTTCTTTTGGGAAACCTATCCTGCTGAAAATCTCTAGCAAAGCATTTTCCACCTTCTCTGCCTCTATGGAGGACAGAGCCACCACCTCAGGGTATCTAGTAGCATAATCTAATACCACTAGGATATATTTTTTCCCTTTGGAACTTAGGGTACTCAGAGGCCCCCAATATACATAGTTACCCTCTAAAATGGCTCCTCAGTCACAAGCAAAGGCATCAAAGGAGCTTTGAACTTGTCCCCTGCCTTGCCTACTTTTTGGCACTCCTCACAGGTCCTGCAGTACCCTGTTACATCCCTGGCAATCCTAGGCCAATAAATGTTCTGCATAATATGTCTCTTGATATGCTTTATACCTATATGACCTACAAAAGGAATGTCATGGGCTATGGGTAGTAGTGCCAGATGGTAGGCTCTGAGCCCTACCAACTGCTGTATTACCTCACCTTCTAGCCCTCCCTCAGGGGTCCACTCTCTATACAGTAACCCTTTGTTCCAGTATAGAGACTCCCCTTTTCCTTGAGAAGCAGGCACCTCCCTAGCTACCTCCTTCAAGCCTCGTAATGTAGGGTCTGAGAGCTGAGCCTGTCTCAACTCTATTTTTGTGACTCTTCCCAGCTCCCCTTCCATATGAAGTCTGGTATCCTCTGACAGCGGTGCCTCACTGTCAGCCTGGGTACTACCACTCACCTCTGCCCTTGCAGTCACCCTGTCTACAGGAACATTAGTACCTACCAGCAGCTGTGGCTCATCTTCAGGCTCACTGCTACAGGGTAGCTCCCACCCTGAATTAGCCACATCACCAGTCCTGGCTTCAGGGGTGCAGTCTGTCTGGGTCTCCTCAGGCTAACAGACATTGTTATGAGTCACTTGCCAAATTATGTATTCTCTAAGCTATTTATACACTATATTTTTAAAACATCTTAGCAAGAGGGGAGAGATTTGCAATGGGGTGAAAGTCCTTCACAGCTGAAGCATTTGAGCACTTCAGGAGTGATAATGGCATGTCTAACCTTTAGATGGATTACATCAAGCATTAAGGAAAGACTAAAGACATGAGTGATGAATTTTACCAGGATTAAGGCAGACAGTTTTAGAAATTTTGATTGTATAAATGCAGCTTTTGAGTTACAGGTGGTGTTCAGTTTTGTGATTAGTTTATTTATGGCAGGAGATAGTTCTGAAGTAGAAAGGAGGGGTAGGCACAGTGGTTAGTTTTGATTGATTCTTTGAAGCTTGTAGACTGAGTCATCTGGGCCTAACTGTAATCTAAAAAAAAAAGAAGTAGAGATGTACTGAATAAAGTTTCAGTATTTTATTTTATTAATGTTTACACATCCTCACAGCAATATACAAAGCTAGCTGGGAGCCTGCAACTGCATAACCTTGGAATAAATACTCAGTCACCCACCCATTTGTCAATTAAACCCTTGAACACTGTTATAAAAGTTATTTGCCAAATCTGTAAAGGAAGGAAGTACCACAGTCATCCTCCCCTAATGGCAAAGCTGTTAAGTGTTGATTACACTTTTAATTTATTGGTAAATACAATATGTATTTGTTGTTCCTTGTGTTCATGTCATATGATATAAAGGAGATACCCAGAGATGTTGCTAAGTGGTCATTATTTATGGTCATAAACTTCATTAAAAGATCACCTCTTAACAACCTATAACTAACAGTAAAAGACTTATTATTTTTAGTCTAGTAGCATAGCTGGTGAACCTAAAATTGTTCCTAAGGAAAAAAGTTTGAATTTTTTCCCATCTTTTAACCTGCCTTAAATATAAGGTATATTCTGAGATGCAGTTTTCAATCCATCCATCCATCTACAACCGCTTTTTCCCATTTTTACACATGGGGTTGGGGTGTCACTTGAACAGTGAAAAATCAATTTGATCCAATTTTCACATAACTGGTCTTATATAAGCCTTGTATAATGGAAACAAAACACCCTCTTTCCTGAGAGTGAGGGATCTAAATATGTCAGTCATGATCCTGTAGCACTTTCTTTCAATTAAGTTGATTTGATGGTCATACTTATGTGCACTGTTGATTACTTTCCCTAGGCCTTTGACAGTCTGCCTTTCTTGATAACAGTTGATTATCTGTCATGGAAGGGTAATATTGATTTCCTTTTCCAAACTGCAAAATTTGTACACTTTTTTTTCTGGTTGTATAAGGACTCTTGGTAGTGTTGTAGTGAAGCTTGTTGTTCAATATTTGTTACCAATGAACTCACTTTGGAATCATCTGTAAAATTACTGATCCAAATGTTAGTATTTATTGGCATTAAGGGCACAGTATTGAACCCAGCCCTGAGCCTTGAGGGACCCTTTTGTTAATTTTTACCCAATCTGAGTATGTATTCACTATTCTCACCCTGTTATCAGAGTTTTAGTAAAGTCTTACTTGTTTGGAGTTTCTGCCTGCTAATTGGTTCATAGGTTCATAGGTGTTTACAAGGCTAACCAACACAAGGGCATTTTTAAGCCAAGACATGTATCCCAAAATCTCTGATAAGTTCTGTTACCCTTGATAAGTGTAAGCAGGAGCTTGGGAGATGAAACATTTATAGGTGGCCTGTGTCCATTAGAAACTTAGGTGCTAACCCAAGGATGAATTTCCTGTTCTCCATCCAGTTGTTCAAGTTACACTTGAATTGGGTTAGAGAAGAGCCTGTTCCAGAGAAGGGGTAGTCTCTGGGATAAATATGTGTCTCCCCATCAGGTCCTATTTATGTAACAGGCAAGGTTTAAGTCTTTAGAATGGGTTATTCTGGGGTTGCTTGTTTTTCAGATATGCAGGAGGTCCATCAGAGTGGGATCTGACAATGCATTGTATGCCAAGCATAGATCTCTCCTCAAAAGCCTGTAGAAGATAGAATACAGGGATAGGACATTGAAGTGGTCTGCACAGGACATGTTACTTACACCCTGTATTCTTTTAGTGAGGAACCTCTGTAGACATTCCAGCTGTTGGATATGCCTGCTTAGGTACATACCGAAAGGGGCATTGTACTCAATGATAGGTCTAATGCCGAATAAAGTGGAACAATGACTTCCTTGAAACTAGATGCCATACCTTTGTTTATAAGTTGACCAACATAGAATGATTTTTCACTACTCTAGACAGGTGATGGTCAAAGGATAGATTACTGTCTGTTTGTGTCCCCATGTCCTTGACTACTGGGTCAGCTCTTAGGGCTGTGTTGTCAATATGATATTTACCAAGGGTGGATGACTTCCTGAAGGATACTATTATGCATTTCTTGGCATTTTGTTTTAGTCCATGGCTCTGACACCAGTTATTTGTCTGTGTCAGTGGGAGATTCAATGTCAACTCCTAATTTACAATCATCTGCAAATTTAGTCAGCCAAATGCCATTGAGATTGGCCTTGATTTTGGAGGAGTAAATGCCATAAAAGATTGGTCGCAAGACCAATCTCTGAGGAACTGTTTGTTACTGGCCTCTTTGCAGAGGTGGACTCCCCAATTCTAACTTCATGGGTCCTGTCTGTGAGCCAGCTGGCTATCCACTGGGTGACATAAGTGTTTGCACTTAACCTCTTGAGTTTGTCAACAATGCCAGAGTAGGGTATTGTGTCAAACACCTTGGCCAGGTCAAGGTAGGCAGTGTGACCCATTTTTCCCTGATCCATTGCTTTGATGATTTTCTCAAAGAAGTTCACCAGGTTGAGTAGGCATGACCTGTCCTTGAAGAAACCAAATTGAGCTGGGTCCAGTGTCTGGAGGTGTTCTGTCATTATTGATAATTTCCATGAGAATTCTTTCTATGGCTTTACAAATGAGACTAGTCAGACTTATGGATCTGTAGTTTCTAGGTCTGTACATGGCCCACCTTTGTGGTGAGGGATGATTGTTGCTGTTCTCCACTTATGAGGCACAAAGCCTGTTTATTTTTTATGTGTTAGAGCATGTTGAGAAAGACTACAGGAACTTCAATTTGTAAGATGAATTAAATCTGCGAGAATACCATTGGCAAGTGTTAAATGCAAATATATTCCTAGGAATTAATGACCATTTCAATTTTAAGGTTGTTTTAAAGAATCAAAAATCAAACAAGGTTGCAAAGTTGCAGTCCAGAAAAGACACAAAAACCAAAATGTAAAAGACTGTAACAGACTGGAGGTCGAGTAGGTTTCCACAGATTCCTTTATTGATTACAGACACAGCTTAAGCGCTTTCGTCCCAGTCAAACTGGGGACTTCATCAGATTCTGTTCTGTTACAGTTTACATTTTGTTTTTTGTTTTAAAGAAAACAAAGTTCAGACATTAAAAGTGGTTCTTATTGGTCGCTTGTAATAGTCACATGTTCTTTGTTGGTATAAATTGAATGTGAATTGGGTTGACCAGCAGTCTGATGAAATCTCCTTGGTGGAACAAAAGTGCTTACTCTGGCAGTGTTTTATGTATATAATAAATTTGGTTGGAATGGCCGTTTGCCTTGCATTTTATATTTCTTTTATCAAGCACATTTGAGTGTTGTTTTTTTTTAATTTAATAATGGTATTTAAAAAGTGCCTGCTCTGTAGGTCCTGACAAAATACTACATTATTCCTTAATCAGCACTACATATAGCCTCTCTAATTCCCATCTAAACCTATTCACTCTCAGTCGCTCCACTGGATATGTGTCCAAGGCTTGAAGAAAAGCCATAATGATAGTCCTACACAAAGGATGACAAACTACTCCAACTGAGAAGTACAGATCAGTTAGTCTTAACTGTATTATTTGTAAAGTTATGGAGTTGGAACCCATAAACAGTAATACCAGCAGCCTATAATACCTTATTCTTAGTCAAGTTGATTTTGTAAAGGGTTAAGTCCTATTTACTGAATCTGTTAGACTTCCTTGAGATGGCGACTGAAACACTCAGCAATGTCACATCACTGTACACTGCCTACCTTGATCTAGCTAAGGCCTTTGATGCTACTTAATTCTTTGGTATTGATGAATAACTCACCTGTTTAAATATAAGCCTTAACATATATAACTAGCTCACATATAAACCCTACACAGTGATCATTTTTGGCAAACTTTCCTCTCTAAGAGACTCATCAACAGTATATTAGGTATTGGGTCTCACCCGTCCTCTTTCAGCATTTACTTATCTGGTGACAAAGCTGATGCTAAGGGTCTATGATTCTTAACAATCCTTGACTGCAAATTTGGCATTCTCTGAATCTCCCAGTGATACCCATATCCTATTAGAGGGTGTAAATCACACTAATACTTGCCATAATGACCATGGGGGTCAAGCGCAGTGCATATCATGTAGTATAGTACTCTTTGCAAAACACCCCTCACAACTACTACACAAATAATACCACCACCAATGCAGGGACCTTGACATATTCATAGTTAATGAACTTTTGTCTGACTACAATGTATCAACTATTGTTAGGAAATGCTTCTTCCTTACCCAACAAAATTACTAAAGCCATAGCTTTTAGATTGAAAAAAGTTAATGTCCCCTCTTCCTTCCCTAATCTGACCCATAATAAAAGATTGTGTAACCTTTGGTATGTACTTATCCAAATATATTCAACTTGAAAAAATGAAATGCTTCCTTTGGGCTGTGAAAGACCCAATCCTGTTTCAGCTATTATGCCTTTGAAAAACTGGAGGCATTTCAAATACCTGCTCTAGGGACCAAAAGGTACAATACAATGTTAACTAAAATTGTTTGTGGGAAAGATATATCTATAAAGGATTCCCTACTTGTAGAATTAAGTCACAGGTGTAGCTATGGGGCCCTACAATTATTCAAATTTGGTTTTGGGGCTGTGGGAAGACCTAAAAGCATTTTCACATCCTTTATTTGGCTTTTTCAAAAAAAATGATAATTTTATAGATGTCTGTGTGGGGTAGATCTATGGAAGATTTAATCTCCCTAACTTTCCTTAAAATCAACCCTGATGAGAGTAGATATGGTTTCATAAATTTACACCAGGCTGTGTTCCTAGATGTAGCTAGCAGTGGAATTACAGTGGTTAGGCTTTTAATGGTTTTCTAGTATGAACTGACAAACCTATAAATAATAAGGAGGATACTGTTATAGATGTGGTTTGTGCAAATAAAGATGATAACTTAGAGGTGTCAGTTAGGGAGCCACTTGGGAACCACAATCATGCAATGGCATGATTTTATGGTTTGGAACTCTTTAAGTATTTTGAAGAAAATGTCTTTTCTTTTAGTTATCACTACCAGTATTTGACTGTATCGTTACATATCAATTCAAACTTTGTATTTCTAGTAGGGCACCCAGAAAGATTTATGAAAATAAAAAGATGAAAACAAAAAAGAAAGAAAAACACTTTTCAACAGGAATCATGAAGGTGCAAGCAAATCAGTTATGCCTGCCTTTTGTCATTGATTCAGGTTTGTAACATTTGCAGTATGTCTCTGTATCTCATTATCACCCCCATGGGCTCATTTTAACCCCATGCATGTGAAAAGAAATCCATCTATTCCTTCAAGATGCTGTGTAGCAAGTGAGGAAAAATGCTGGCCAGCAGCACTCTGTAGATCCCCTCAGCCCCCAGTTATCTGTCAAACATCTGACCAGTTTAGGTTTTCTCCATAACATCATCTCCACCCTTACCACATACACCCATCATGCTAAAATTGGGCCAGCAGTGGTTAGTGTGGCAGTACACATAAGCAAGATACCATATTTTAAAGATAAGTACATTGTTTGTTAGGAAGTTATTGCTGGCCCATACCTTCACAAGTTCCGTCTTAAAATTGGATGATTTTCCCAGCTACAAAGATTAAGAAAGGACCACAACATGTCATAACTGGACAATGTGCCATTAAATCATATTATTTCAGACAAAATTTACTATTTGCTGTAGGAGTAGTGTGTTTTGTAATATGCCTGTATCCTCTTGTTTGTTTATTTGTTTAAACTCAAAATGTTTGCATACACTGGCACTCTACTTTGCTGAGTTGCAACTACATGAGCACACCTGAGGATATCTACTTTGCTATGACCGCAAACCAGATCCTACTACACCTTGAAAGTGTTGCACAATTCACACCACAGCTGTGCATTGCTGAGAATTATTTTTTTAAGAGATCCAAGCGTTCTCACCTTCTAATTTCATAAAAATAATCTATGTGTGGTGTCACTTCTGACACTAATCATTGTCTGCTTAACCTTGACTTCTGCAGCATACAGCTGTGTGCAGCTCTGCGCAGTTGTGAACAGCTGCATGTGGTTGTGCACAGTTGCAGACAGCTGCATGCTGCTGAGCACACAAACGGTTTCCCTATATATCTAGTTCAGATTTCTGCTGACGCTATAACCAAATTGTAAACTATTCCATTCCATTTACACTTAATAAGACTGTTGTTCCACACTCTGTATCAAAAAGGGTTGCTGTTATCCTCTCGGAATTTATTTTTATCTTACCATTCTTCTTTTTTATTGCATTTGCATTGATTTTCTGTGCTGTTGTTTCTCTGAATTTAATATTGTCTTTTCTTTTTTTTTTTGGTTTAAACAGCTTTATTGAAAACAATATAATGAACAGATATTTTGGAAAAAATTGAATAAGTTGAATTTTTAAAGTAAGATATTTTAAAAAGAAAATATTAATACAATAACTATAAAAACACAGAAAACTATATATAATGATATTCACTATATATCAAACAACAAGATCAATTAATTTAATTTTGGCAGAAGAAAAATAAAAACAAAGAATAAAAGATTAAAAAAGAAAGATTACTGCATTAATCATTTATCCAGTTCTTTAACTAATAATTTGTGTACATTTTCCCATCAGTAATATAATTTTGTATTCCTTGTAGATTTAGATTTGATAGTTAACATTTCTAACTAAGATATTTCCAAGAGAATACCTTTAAACTCTTTAAATGAGGGAACTGATAAGGAATTCCAATTTTTTGTAATTGTTTTCCTGGTAATGGACAGTATAGGCCAGAGCAAAGAATATTTGTTTTTATTTATACAGTCTGGAACAGGTGTATTGAATAATACAAGTGACTTTGTAAGCATAAAATTGTCTGTAAAAAATGCCTGTAAAAAAAAGTTAACTTCTTTCCAAAATTTATTTAATAGTACACAGTCATAAACCATATGGTTCCAATCAGCATCTGTTACTGAGTTACATCTCCAGCAAACAATATCTTGTTTAGTTATCTTACTCATTTTCTGAGGTGTGATAAAAGATTTATGTAAAAATCTCCATGTGAAGATTTTCCATTTAATGGAGGAAGTGGTTTTGCTGGCTGACTGAAGGAAATTAACTTTGTCTTTTTCTGAGGGAATAAAACTATTGATTACTGAAAATGAATTCCAATAGTTATCTGAATATACATCTAGATCATGTTTAATAGCTCTATAAATATATGATATACTATTTTTAACTGGTAAAGTATTATAAGTATATAAAATCAAATATTGAATAAGTTTGGGTATTGAATTCTTAGCATTTGAGGGGATTAAACCTAGCTTATCTAGAATATATTTTCTGAACTCTTGCAAATCTGACCAAAATAAAGTGTTATAGTTATATTCATCTATAAGAGCATTAATAGATTTTGCCTCATTTTTATTTAACATTTGATGCCAAAACATTAATTGTTTTTGTTTAAATAGCAACATTTTAGAATGATCTGCAGAGAGAATTATGCCTTGTGTATAGGCAATAGGGAAGATGAGGAACAGCCAATTCTCAAAGACACTAAACCTAAATATATAGTTTTAAAGGCCCTTAGAATTAAAGTTGCATAAGTAGATTTAAACATTTGAGTGGAATAATTGGAAAAGTACTCTCTCAAATTCCATATAAATGAATTATTTATTAACTGTGATAGATGATTATTATCTTTACTTTTGGTATTTTGGGATAAATATAACATAATTTATTTCCATTTTGCAAAATACTCTCCATCTATAAGATAAACAATTGTTTTAATAACTGATGAGATTGAATAAAGTTCTAGATTTGGTAAAGATATACCTACATTTTCCCAGCTATACATATGATAGGACAATGCAATTCTAGGCTTTATCGGATGCCACAAAAAGTTCTTAATCAGTGTGTTAATTTTTTTAATAAAAGAGACTGTAAGGGGAATATAAATAGACTGTATTATGTATAAGATCTTTGGAAGCAAGATCGTTTTTATAATGGAAAATTTTTCATCCATTGTAAATAGAATCTTGTTCCACTTACTTATTAGAGTCTCTATAGTTGTTATACTTTTACTATAATTTAGGTGCAACATGTCTTTAATATTAGTTGCTATAATTATACCTAAATATGTTATTTGTTGAGATTAAGGTATATATTTTTTATATTGGTCTTGTATATTATAACTTTTGGAACCAGTTAGGAGAATCTGTGTTTTAGAGTTATTAAAATTAAGACCAGAACTTTTTTGAAATATATCTATATTTTTAAACAATTCTTGTAAGGTAGGGTTAGTACCACCAAGAGTGATTAATACATCATCAGCAAACATTTGTATTTTTGATGTTTCATTAAAATTTAACCTATATCCTTGTATATTATTGTTATCCCTTATTAAGTTAGCCCAAGGTTACATAATTAAAGTGAATAAAAGTGGAAAAAGAGGGCAAACTTATCTGGTTCCTTTTACAATGGGTATGTTCTGGGATATATTTGAACCTATTTTTATGTAGGCTTGACTTTCATTACATAATTGAGTTATTAGATTAATAAAGCTATTAGAAAAGTTTAAGTCCTTCAGTAAGATAAAAAAGATCGTCATAGAGTCAAAGGCACAATTAATATCTAAACTAACAAGAGTCAAATTGTTCTTTAAGGCTTTTACTGATTCAATTAAAGTTATTGTTCTTTTGATGTTATCATAAGAAGTTCTCTTAATTATAAAACCTGTTTGATCCATATCTACCAGGGATGGTAAAAATGTTTTGAGTCTATCAGCATAAATAGACATGAACATTTTATAGTCCGTGTTTAATAACAAAATGGGCCTATATGAAGCACATTTTACAGGGTTTTTATCAGACTTGAGTATGGGAGAAACAAATGTGTACTTCCAAGAGGGGCAAAATACAAAAAACGAATCACTGCAGCTAAAGAGTCTCAAGTTAAACAGTTGAATATATGTTAGAAAATACAAACTTCAGACTCTCCACGTTGAAAAAGTAAAATATAGAAGGTTTATTTGATACTGTGGTAAGCGCTTTCATGTATCTCCTGATACGCTTCCTCAGACCATATGCAACATAATGAATTTCAGAGCTTATATAGTAAAGAAGAAACTCATCATTCAATAGATCAATCAATTCATTGGGCAATTATGCAATTAACTTTGTACTCATTTAAAAACACAATAATCTTAGAAACAAGCTTTAAGCTACCAATAGTTAAAATATAGCAAAACAAAACACAGAAGAACAAAACATATATACTAACTAATTCTTCACTCATGTTTGAAGCTCATTAATGAAGCTTATATTTCATTGTTTGGGTCATATTTTACACAGTTTTCCATTTTTCATATGCAAAGTTCTAATAAAACAGAGCTTAACATAAAAACTGAAATGAAAATTAAAATAATTAATGCAGATCCAAAGTCATAAGTTTCTAATTCAGAATTTGAAACTGCAAAGAGAAGTTCTTCTTCAAATAATACACAAGCTAAAAGTATGTAAATATATAAACGTGGTTAATATACTTTTTGAAACCTAATAATGTGCAATAACAATGCAAAACTTTATGAATATGTAAATATATATAATCACATTAAAACACATTAAAAACCTAGGCTTAAGTAAGCATTAACTGCATGTATACAAGTATATGTAAGAAAGTATATAATTATGTACAAAATTAATTCATATTCTTATAGGCCTAAAAACTAACAAATCATATTAAACTAAAAACATATCTAACATTATATAATTCTAACTATTCATTGTAGATACTCATTATCAAAATATTTAAATACTGATATTCATAAATTATATTATTTGAAGATGTGATGAGACTAAAACAGATAAATATTGTTAGATTGTAACACATGAAATAAATTGACCATAGGATACCTATCTACGTGTATTCAGAAAAGGCCTTATAGTAACATAGTTATTTAAACCCGTGGAATAATGACCCTTTAATCTAAGGATCCATTTCAACTCCTTTAGTTCTAATAAATTTATGTAGTCACATCCTCTATCATTACGTTCCACTATCTGTAAAACTCTAAACACAAAAGAATGTGTTGGATGGATTGAAATGTGTTTTACTAGGGCATTTAATTCATTTTTGTTATTAATGTCATATTGGTGATTGTAAATTCTGTTTTTTAATTTCCTTTTAGTTAGCCCAATGTAAAAGGCTGGACACTGTTCACAAGTAGCTAAATATATTAAACCAGAGGAATCACAGGTGGCTCTGAATCTTGGTTTAAATACAAATGGCAACTCTGTACAAAGTCATGTTCCTTGGTAATGTATTTACAGTAATTACAATGTTTACATGGATATGTGCCAAAAGGGTTCCTTTGTCCTATCAAATCTTTCTTACTTAAACCTGTTCTATCACATAATAAACTTTTCAGATTTTTGTTATTTCTATATTTTATGTGTGGATTTTTACCTACCAACCTTGATGTATACTCATCTGTTAATAACACTTTCCAATTACTAATCAGTATTTTCTTAATATTTTGACTGTCATTAGTGTATGTTGTTATAAATGCTGCCCTTTCCTTCATGCTGTTAACTTCCTTTTTATAAAAGTAGGGTAAAGGGCTGTTATGCTTGACTTCTGTGTTTGATGTTCTTTCTTCTTTCAAAACTTGGTTCTTAACCGTTGTTACTAGATCATATTCATAACCTCTATCTAAAAACATCTTTACCATATTATCTGCCTCCCTTGATAAATCTTGTTTATCTGTACAAATTTCACTCAACCTAATAAACTGGCTCTTTACAATGCCCTTAAAGATGTGACGTGGGTGCATACTATCATATTTTAAAATTGTGTTTTTCCAACACTTTTTCTTATATAGTGTGGATGTCAGTTTACCTTCTCTGATGTCTAAACTGACATCCAAAAAATGCACTAAATCATATGATGCTTCAACTGTAAATTTAAGAAAGTTGGTTGTGGTTTCCAAGTATTCTTTAAACAAAAGGAATTCACCCATTGAGCCATCCCATACAATTAAAATGTCGTCTACAAAATGTTTATAGACTAAGATCTTATTAAATGAAGGGTGCAGAAAAACATATTCTTTTTCCCATTGGTACATTACTAGGTTAGCATATGTGTTTGCACAAGGGGTGCCCATGGCCACACCAGACTGTTGTAAGTATAGGCACCCCTTGAATGCAAACACATTGTTGATAAGTATCAAGTCAAGGAGATGACAGATCAAAATTGCCTTGTTCCTATCTATTGTTGGAACAAATTGTAACATTTCCCTCACTGCTTGTATTCCTTCCTCATTTGGAATTGAGGTAAAAAGGCTTTGCACATCCATGGTAATTAACAAGTGTTGATCTCTTATAAACTTAAAATCAAGTGAGTTCAGGTGATCTAAGAGTTGATACGTGTCTTTAAGAACACTTGGAATAGCATCAACTAAAGGTCTCAATGTGTTTTCTAAATATATCGATATATTTTCAGTAACCCATTTTGCACTAGATACTATTGGTCGCATGGGTGGTGGTATAACCCCTTTGTGCATTTTGGGTAAAACTTTTATGCTGGGAATTACTGGTGTATCATTCAAGAAAAATTCATATAAACTTTTTGATATTTGATAGCACATCAGTAAATCATATAAATCATCTTTAGTAGATCTAATTATTGCATCCAGTTTTTCTTGATCAATTAATAAATAAGTGGTAGCATCATTCAACATTTCTAACATCAAAGTGTCATATTTCATGGTATCAAACAATGCTATACCCCCCCCCCCCTTATCCACTGGTCTAAATGTTAAAGTAAAGTCATTGGAAAGGTTATGTAGAGAAGACTTAATTTCACTAGGCATGTTGAAAAAAGAACATTTCTTTTTCTTACTATAAAAGTAATTATAAAAATCAAGTTCACATATTTTCACAAAGGAATCAACGTGATTTGGCATTGGCGCTGTAAAGGAGCTTTTCTTTTTATGAATGAATAGACCTGTTTCGTTTTCTTTCACTTGCTCAGAGACTTTTGAAAAAATACAGTTTCAAGGCTATAGAACGACCAAACATGCACAGATCTATCAGAATATCTGAAAGTACGCTTCCTTGCGAGGGAACGAAAGACAGTCCTCTATTCAGTAAATCTTTAGTGAGGACGTACCTGGACATATTGAAGAAGAGTGATTCTATGGTTTCTGCCTCCTTCTTTGGTACGTGCCTGACTCCCCTGAGTACTTCCTTTTTCTGGTATCCCAACTGCCCAGTCTCTCTCGTGGAAAAGAAGATTTCCTGATGGGAAGGGGTAAAAAAGGGGGGTTCTCTTGTGGATGATGTTTACGTATAGCTCCAGGATTCTTCTGTGGTTGTTGAACAGCCCGATTGGCTTCTTGGTTGGGTAACGGAGTTGAAGTAAAAATAGTAGTAATGGTGGTCACCGGTAACTCTGGAGGCGTGGTGAATGCTTCAAGTGAGGCGTTATCTTGAGGAACTGACAAAGAATCCGAAGTGATTGGACCAATAGGTTCCGACGCTGTCAGAGTATGATCCAATGGCGCTTGATTTTGAACCTGGTTCTCTCTTCGCTGGTAGGAATCAGGTCTCCTGGGCCACACAAAGACCCCTCTGGTGGAAAAATCTTTGAAATCATGCTGAAGTTTTTTTAGTTTAATTTGCCGAAGTCTTGTGGCATAAGCATTCACTTGACTATACACAATATCTAGCTTTTTTAGGCAAAAATCTTCTGTAAAATTGTCTCGTAATTCTTTATTAAGAATAGTGACTTGTAACAACAGTTCTTTCTCTAACGGACTGAAATAATCAATCAATAGTTGTATGTACTTGTGGCTAGCTTCTATGTTTATTTCCTGCCATTTTTTGAGGAGTATAGGGTGACTATCTCCGTAAGAAGTCATGCACAAAATACGCATACCTCGCGGTATGAGTTTGTAGTACAGGCACGCCTCCATATGTTTGCGTTGCCATATCATTCGTTGAAGTTTATACAAGTCATTCTCTAATGTCTTAACTTTAGTATTGACATTTTCTAAATTATCAATTGTCACTTCCGTAGAAAACGGAGCTGGTACATTCATGTCCAGAGCCAATAAAGGATTGAACTTACAGGTGGTAATAGCAGTCCATTGTTCTTCATTAGAAAGGTTCCTCGGTTCTGGGTTGTAGTCCAACTCAACGTCTGAATTAGCCAAGAGGGGGGTATAATGTTATTATTTTGAGCTATAATCTATACTGTATGTAACAGAGTTAATGCTTTAGCAGGCAAAACCTTGTAAATTTCAGAAATGATACCATCATTACCAGGAGCTTTATTTTGCTTAAGTTTAGTTATTTGATCTTTTACTTCTTTAAAGGATATTTGTTTATCAATTAATTTTATTTGCATTTCTGATAGTCTGTTCTTTATATTATTATGTATAAAAGATTGAATATCTTTTGTACTATTAATCACATCATTGGGTTGGTTTAATTAAAAAAAATTCTCTAAACTCGCTTAATATATTTGGTAAATCAGATACCATTTTTTGTTGTTGGAGAATAGATTTCTTTAATATGGTTAAGTTTATTTAATGTTTTAATCTAGTTAGCTAGTATATTCATAGATCTAGGATTTATAGAAAAAGTTATACGTTTATAATTTTCAAGATTTATCATGACTTTATGTTTAAAATTTCCATATATTAATTGTTTAAAGTAGTTATTTCACTCATTCTATCTTTCTTATCTGGGTTTTTTGAGGCATCAAGTCTTAAAGCATCTAATTTTATTTGTATATCTTGAAGATCTTTATTCCCATGAAATTCTTTTCTTTTTATACCAATCAATAATTTTACCATATAGGTAAGCTTCTAAAGCACCCCAAATGTATACTTCAGAAGTTCCCTGTGTATTATTAAGTTCAAAAAAATGTTGTACTTCTGTAGTAAAGAAATCAATGAAATCTTTCAGTTTAATTATGTAGGCTGGTATTCTTTAAATTTGAACATTAAATGTGGAGTTTAGTATAAAATAGAATGTTATGGAATTATGATCTGAAAGGGGGCATGAAATCACTTTTGAGTTTAATAAGAAATCATTTAAGTTATTGGAAATTAATACCCTATCTATTCTTGAATATGAATTATGTCTATGTGAGTAAAATGTATAGAACAGTGACTTAGCTTCAGTAAAGTTATTAATATCTTTCACCATGTATTAATCTGAAAATTCATTCAATAATTTAGCTAGAGTTGGAATTTTCCTTTTACCACTGGTACTAGTCTTTTATGTCAGAAATACAATTAAAAGCCCCAGCAAGAATAATTCTACCCTTAGAAAACTGAACTATTTTCTATATATTGTTTCACTTTTTTAGGTCTAATGCCAGGAATCCAATACATATTTATTACTGTCAAAATGTTCTTATGAAATTCTATAATAACTGAAGATATCATCCCTTTGTTATCTTTGTAAGTGTCAATTATTTTAGGCATAGGTAATGTATTTTTCATTAATATGGCCACCCCTCTTTTTTATGCATGTTCTGAGCTAATCAAAAGTTTGGAAGATTTGGATTACAATTTTGTGACATCTTCAGTTAGTAAATGAGTTTCTTGGAGAAATATTAATTGAGAATTATACAATTTAAGATATTTGTTCAAAGATCTTCTCTTACTAGGATTATTTCATCCATTGATGTTTAATGATATACACTTTAATGATGTCATAAAACGTTAATGTTCTGAATATCTCTTGTTGAATAACTCTCCTTTTTTCCCATATTTTATAAGTCAATAGAAATTGACTATTAGAAATGCAATTATAATTTACACATGAAACATATACAACTTTTAACCAATGAAATATGTTTATATCAAATTCAATTTTGTAAAACTTGGTGAACATCATAATAACTATTAACAGAAACTTATAACATTTATTAATAACATAAACTCTTTCAACCCCCCCCCCCCCGGAGTTGAAAACTCCTAATTTGAGTGACATCTGTCAACCAAATTGACCATCAAGCTAGTAACAACACTCATCTCCTCTCCATTTAAATATATATGTTGTTGCATAATTTAACAATATAAAGTAGTATATGTGATTAGAAAAAAAAACAATTATGAATTAAACTACACCCATTAGAATTGTATGTACTGATTCAAGAAACAAATTGAAGTATATCAAATGTAACTGTTTCATGTTATCTTTTGTCAAATTGTATTCAAAATATCATAAAGACCAATCATATATTATATAGATGATACAAAAGTCATAAGTAATTCATATGTAAGGAACTGTTGTAATGATCAATAAGTAGAGTAATCCCCTGTCTCTTTACGTATTGTGTCAATAGCTAATAACACTATTTCCCCATCTCCATGTATCTGTAAACAAGAGCATAGAAAATATTACATTTTAGTTTCACACTGTAGTATAAGATTCCAGTAAAAGTGCTCAATATTTTCTAAGAATGAATGTATTCCCTTTCTTTCCTTTAAGACCTTTACTAATCTGAAAGAGCTTCTAAATTTGTCAAAATATATCAACATATTACTTAATATGGCAAACATCTGCATCTGAGACTATATCATATGCAGTCCGTTATATTCATACTGAATGTATTATGTTTCAATCATTATTTGTTTATCTTCTATCTGTACTAGAATTATTCTCATTTCTGATTTTTATGTCTTGTAGAAGAATATTAAATTCTGCTTAGGTCTCGTGTAAAAATGTATATATTGTTTTCCCTTCCCTCTCTTTCTCTCTTCTCCCTAAATACTTTAACAATGTTGTTGTATATACTATATGTTTGTTATACCAATCAAAAGAAGCTTAGCTTAAATATAATAAAACTATAAATACAAGTGCAAAAACATAAGGGTATAAATGTATCAAAAGTGCTCTGTTTATAAACACTGACAAATGCTTTAATATAACAGTTATATTATACAGGCTACTTAGCTGCAATTCTTTCATTTGACCTGTCGATGGCTTTAGAGACCATCTATTCAAGCTATTATCTAGCTCTACAAAGCTTCTCAGCACAGAGTTCAGTCTGTAACCATCTTCCATGGAAACAACACATTTTTCTTGCTTTCAGTTGAGGCAGTCGCAGTATGATCAGTTACCAGAATTGTTCAGCGTTCAGATGCATGAGATTAAGTAGGGAAAACTTTTGCAGCTTTTTTTTTTTTTTGAAAGCTGTTGAGTACCTCATGGCAGGATCAGGAAACACAAAACTGGACAAAACAAAAAGACAACAGGAGTGAGAAAGCTAATACAAAATAACACAGAACCAACAAACTCCATCTCTCAAACCCACCTAACCACTAGACCACCACCAACACATGCATTCACATTACATCCTCCATTTTAATTGTGTTGTTATATATACTATATGTTTGTTATACCAATTAATAGAAATTTTACATAAATATAATAGAATTATTAAGACAAGAGTATAAAATGTAAGGAATTAAATGTGTTAAAAGTGATTTTCTTTTAATATTCACAAATGTTTAAATATAACAATCTTATTATACAGGTTATTTAGCTGCAGTTTTTCATTTGACCAGTAGATGGCATTAGAGACCATCTATTCTAGCCATTATCCAGCTTTGCGAAGCTTCTCAACACAGGGTTCAGTCTGTAAATGTTTCCATGGAAATTACACTTTTTTCCTGCTCTCATTTGTAGCAGTGTGAGCACAAACCAAGGTTATTCAGCAGTTCAGATGCACAAGATTGAGGAGAGAAAACATTTACAGCTTTTCTCTAAAAAAAGTTGTTGATTACCTTGTGGCAGGACCGGGAAACATAAAAATGAGCAGCAAGAAAGGCAAAAGGGAAGAAGACAGGCAATATAAAAAAAGACTTTCGGCTTTTCCCGGTTAGGGGTCGCCACAGCGGAACTCCCGTCCACTAATGATTGGCAGTGGATTTTTACAGTGCCGAGTTGCCAGCCCAACTCCCAACCTTCAAAGAAGGCACGCCCATTCACGCATGCACCTACCTGCATTATGGGAGAACCTCTTGCTGTGAGGCAACAATGCTAACCGCTGTACCACCACAGCCTCAGAAGAGAGGCAATATAAAATATTAAAAAAAGCAACAAACTCTTTCTCCCAAACCCAGCAAACCACCAGACCACCGCGAACACATCAAGCCACACAAAACCCTCCACTCCTCCACAACCAACAGCAAAGAGGGAAAAGAAAAAAGAAACAAATCAAAGCCTCTCCATAGATAGTCACATTTCCAAAGAAAACATATCTAATGAAATACTCAAAATATATCAGGTCACTGAAGGGGACAAAACATGAACTTTTCATATGTCCATTACCACAAATAGCACAACATTCCAGCAGCAGAGCAAGGGATGGGAAACATAATTATTAAAGCAACATTATGGCAGCAATATCAATGAAGAGTCTCTCTTTACAAACAGATAGGGAAATAAAATGGCAAACAAAAACAAATGAAATAGTTTCTATTGTAACAAAAGACCTTCATTTTCTCAACTATGTCTCTGTATCTACCATAGTTCCCAAAATACCATAAATTTCATTCCCCAGACATATGCAGCCTTTATTATAACAGACAACTAATATTAAAAGATAATAAATAAATAGCTTTTGTTTGCTATAGAAATTGAGCTAGAATAAACTAGACTTAATAATAACAAGCTATAAAATACCATTAAAACAACTATGTACCATAAAAAGAAATTTAAACAACAAAGACTTACCTGTTTAACCATTTCCACTTCCCCAACTTCTGAGTTAGTTATTAAGATGTGAGTAAATGAAAGCCATTGTAAAATAGCTTAATTAATCACTTATCCTTGAGCTTCTTTTTATGTTCAGAGACCTTCCAGGAGCTGTTATCAGCATTTCTTTTAAGGCTGGCATTTGCCCACTCCATATCCTCTATTTTATCAAGCAGTTTTCTTGTTTTGACAAAGGTAATGGCAGAGTCTATGTCATCAAATATTTTGGACCATCTTGAAGGAATATTTTTAATTTGGCAGGAAATAATAGGTGTGTCTTTGTTTGGGCTTTCTTTAGCTCTTTTAGCATTGGCAAAAAAAAGCATTCTTTTGGCAATTACAGAATATGAGTAATCATTATTAAAGCATATGACATTTTCTTTATATTTAATAGGAGATTTAGCCCAAGCAGTCTTTAACACTATATCCTTGTTATGAGAAGATAAAAATGTCACTATAACAGATTTAGTAGAATTGGATTTACCTTTTTTTTTTTTGCAGTAGCCAAGGACCTGTGTGCTCTTTCTATCCCATATGAGAGAGCTTCAGGAAGCTGTAATACATCAGTGAGCCAGGAAGTTAAGAATTTTTCCATATTACCTTCTTCAACTTTATCAGGCAAACCAAAAAGTCTAATATTATTTCTTCTTGATCTGTTCTTTAGATCATCAATTATTGTTTGTAAAAGAGTATTTTGTTTTAAGAGAAAGTCTATATTATGCTCACCTTCTTGAATTCTAGTGTCCATATCATTTAGTGAAGTCTCTATACCAGAAATCTGTCTCTTTTGCTGCTTAAGGTCTTCGTGTAACATTTCCATTTATTGGGAACATTTTTCTTTGAAGTTATCCAGTTTTACATCCATTCTATCAATTTTAGCTGTCAGTTCTTGAATATTAGATAATAGTGACTGAAGTTCCTTCTTAATAGTTGTTTCTTGAAGTGTAGATTTGGAGTAGCTCATTCTGTAGTCTAGTCCAAACATTTTCTCTAGTACTTTTTGAGAGGAAAAAATAAAAAAATTGCCAACATTTTTATATAGTATCCTAAAGAATGATTAGTAAATTCCAAATATGTAAAAAATAAAACAAAATTAGGATAGATAAATTCAAAAAATCCTGTCATAAATATTCTGTAAAGACACAGCAGAGAGAAACTGCTGTTACTCAGTGCTCATCTTGGCCATGCCCCCCCTCAATATTGCCTTTTCTTGTGTTGCTGTTTCACTGTATTTGATATTGCCTGATATTTTGGCATCTGAGTTGAATTGTAAGTCATTCCTTACAGTATCCATGAGTTTCTGATACTGCATCACTATTTGTTGCTGTCATGTGCATTGCAGTTGTAATTCTCTGTTGTGTCAACCAAGCCTAATTGCTAGTCATCATATTGTATTCACAAATTGTCGTACTGCTGTTATTATATTGCATTGGCTGATTGATGCTACAGATTCACTGTGATTACAACTTTCAGTTGTATTTGCTATTCTAGTGCTATTGATTCACGATAATATAACCTCCTGCTGTTACAACTATGCCAGATTACTTAATCACTGGACTGCATTTAAATAAATCACTTCTACTATTGTCAAGGCAATTGTAATAGTGTACCATTGCTACTACTCATTGTGCTGTAGTTCTCTTGTTGTTTAAGCTGTGACACTTCAAAATATACTTCTCTACTAAGTCTGTTAAATTGGCCTGCTAAACACTTTTCAATGCTCATGTACCTGCTATTTGCATAAATTGCATTTTGGGAAATCTATCTACTGTGGCTTTACCCCAGTTTCACTTAGGTTCATAGGTTCATAGGTTCGTACTAGGCTATCTGCCCTAGGGCATTTATAAGCCTAGCCAGAGTGTGTGTGGCTTTCACCACCCCTTAGGATGAGAATACTACGCCCATTTAGGGTTTAGTTTACTGTACCTCTGTCTAGTAGTGACACAGAGATGACCCCCTGGGGTAAACCTACGATCTCCCATCCACTCATTAAGATTTCTCTTGAAGAGAGTTAGTGAGGGGCTCTGCCTAACATGGACTGGGATTCTGTTCCAGAGTGTAGGGAGCCTCTGGGTTATGAATCTGTCCCTCCAGCACGTCCTATTTATTTCTGTGTTGAGGTTCAAATCTCTTGCTCTCATGGCTCTGATGGATTTGGATTTTCTGAGGTGGAGCATGTCCATTAATTCCGGATTGGACATGGCCTTGTACGTCAGGCATAGATCACCTCTGAGAAGGTGGTATGCGACTGAATAGAGCTGGAGTTTCTTCAGCCGGGCAGCATATGACATATGTTTGAGACCTTTTATCCTCTTGGTGAGGAACTTTTGGGGTCTTTCCAACTGCTGCAGGTGTCGGGTAAGATACATCCCAAATGGGGCATTGTACTCAATCATGGGCCTAATAAGAGAAGAGTACAGGGTCACAATCACCTTTCTTGATCTAGATGTGAATCCCTTCATGATAAGGTGGGCAATATAGATGGTCTTCCTAACCACTTTGGCTATGTGAGTGTCAAATGAGAGGTTACTGTCAACTTGGGTCCCTAGGTCCCTGATTACCTCTTCCGTACTTAATGGATTACCACCTATGTGGTAATTTGTGGGTACCTTGCTTTTCCCAAAGGGTATGACTATACATTTTTGGCGTTTAGTTTAAGGCCATGGCTCTGGCACCAATTATCCATTTCTATGAGGCCTCTCTGAAGGATGCTTGTGTCCGCTGGAGTATCAATTATGGTGCCCAGTTTGCAGTCATCTGTGAACTTTGTCGGCCACAATCCTCCTATGTTTGCCTGCACCTCAGAGAAATAAATGCTGAACAAAAGGGGTCCCAGGACTGAGCCCTGTGGGACACTGCTTGTGACCGGCTTTGAGTCTGACATGGCTCCAGCAACTCCGACCCTGTGAGTTCTGTCCTTGAGCCAGTTTGCAACCCATCTTGTGACATATGGGTTTACATTTAAGCTGGTGAGTTTGTCTATGATGCCCGAGTGGGGTATTGTGTCGAAGGCTTTTGCAAGATCAAGGTAGGCTGTGTGAACTGCCTTACCCTCATCAATGGCCTTAGTGACTGTTTCAAAAAAGTTGACCAAGTTCAAAAGGCAGGATCTGCCCTTGACAAAGCCAAATTGGGTAGGATCCAATGTCTGTAGGTCCCCAATGTCTTTGTTTATGAGTTCCATAATGATCCTTTCCATAGCTTTGCAGACCAGGCTCGTCAAGCTTATGGGGCGGTAATTTCCAGGGTCTGTAGAAGCACCGCCTTTGTGGAGTGGGACCACTGTTGCTGTACGCCACTCTTTGGGTACGTATCCTGTAGTAAGGCTAAGATTAAACAGCAGCCTTATGTGCGGGTTTAGTTCCTCTTGGAGTTCATGTAGCACACAGCCCGGGACACCATCCGGTCCCATTGATGCTGTGTTTTTAGCTTTGGAGAGGGCAGCTCTCACCTGAGCATCTGAGATGTTTGGGAGGCTACACTCTGCTGGGATAGATATTTCTCCTTTTGGGGGGGGGAGGGGGAGGAGAAATTTGCACTGAACCTATCTGCCAGAATGTTGGCAATGTCTGTGGGTTCAGTGTATTTTGTGTCATTATGGACTAACTCTGAGCATATCTGGGAGTTTCCACCCAGGTTTCTAACATAGCTAAAGAAGGCCTTGTGATTGTCTTTTGTGTCTTTTGCGATTTTTCTCTCAAAGTTGGCCTTAGATGATTTTATGAGTGATCGTAGTTTTTTGCCAGTACTGATCAGAGATGCCTTCCCTTTTAGGGATTTTGCTCTGTCATGTAGTAGCTTCCTCCTCCTGTTGTAGAGTTTGTTAATGGCTGGGGTCCACCAGACAGGGTGCCTGCCTTTGGGGGAATGGGTCTTGGTTTTATTTGGGATTGCATGATCCATGCATTCTTGAAGGTGCCCATAGAAGGCATTTATAAAGGATTCAGCAGTGTGGGTTGTGGTTTCCACTGGCCCAGGGGCCTTGAAGGATACCACTTCAGTCTTAAGAAGTGTGAAGTTGGCTTTTGAGAAGTTCTTCACTGTGGTCTTTTGTGCAGGGGGTGGGGGCGGGATGTGGATTTCCAGTGAGATTAATTTATGGTCTGATCTCACCAATGAGGGGTATACTTCTGGTGTGGAGCATTTTGTCCCCATGTTTGTGATGATTAGGTCTAGTATATTATCTCCTCTTGTGGGAATGGTGACTAGTTGTTCCATCGCATTTGAGTTTATGAATTCTAGGAACCTTCTAGTACTTTATCTCAATTTTATTGTTTACTTCACCAGGAAACCTCATCTTCTATCCAATTTAATATAAAAATGCTATCTACAATAAATTTCATCTGTATATACATTACACGCCAGATAATATGAACCATCAGAAATACAAATTTAAAAAACTGACACTGACATGTCTTCACTGTGAAAATACACTACTGCACAAAGCTCTTTCTTCTCTTAAATAATTGTAAACATGACGTTTTATAGCTTAAAAATAAAATCATTCTACAAAGAAGTTGTGTTGACTGTAAAACAACATAATGCCAGTGTGGCAGCCACCATCAAGTTATAAGTTGACTCGCTTTGTAACTGTCACATTGACAACACCCCCCCCCCCAAAATCGACTCTGTAGTTCTCAAGTTATAACTTGATTCCCCTTGTAACTGTCACATTGACAACACACCCCAAAAAATGATCCTGTGGTTAAAGATCTGGGAAACTATATCAACAATGAACTGCCCTTTGATCACCATGTAATCCACTGTTGTAAAGAAAGCCTTTTTCATTGCACAGCTTATATCGAAAGGCATTGTTCCCAGATCTATATGCGCAATTCTTCCACTTTACTTGGCACTCAATAGGCCAATCTTTGAGTATAATGACCCTTTTGTTTTGTACCTGTCCAAACATTTAGCACAACTGGAATCACCACAAGACTGTGACACTAAAAAGTCAAGGGCCTAAATCATAAAAACTATGCAGACTAACTCAAAGCCTTGTCTCTCCTCTCAGTATAATACAGGCTACTGAGAGGTGATCTCTGCCTTGCATACAGAGCTTCAACAGACCTTATTCTTTCGGACATATCACACATTCGCAAGTCCAGTGGTGACACAAGCAGCCTCTCTCAATGGATCTCAGTCCATTTTTCAAACTAAATACAACATGCTGGAGGGCTAGGTTTGTATGACAGAGAATATCACTTCTATGGAACCCCCTTCCAGTCCACATAAAGCAAAGCACTTCTCTTACTCTATTCAAATGTAATTTAGACAAACTGGCAGGTAACTGCAAATTCCTCCCTGATTTAGCACCCCTGTCCCTCACGAATCTGTAGCATCAATCAGCCAATGCAATATGTCCCAACATATCCTTGTTCGGCCCATCTCTGGACATGAGTTTATGGTTTGGAGCTACAACTACCATAGAAATGTAAGGCTAGGCTTCTTACGATCCTCATAGAGCAATAGCCTAGTAAGTGGTTCTGACCTTATGAGGTTACAGCTTCCTGCACCTTCTGTAGGCAGCCTGCTAGCATTAATCACTGTAAGAAAGTATAAGAACTACCTCATGCTTACTGACATCCATTTGCTTCTTCTACTGTGTGCAAGATGAAAGCATTTACTAGCTTTGGAGACCCTCATCTTGTCTAAACTTATTGGCAGTGCCCACCGAATTGTCAACACTGACACCCACCTAAAGCAAACATGCCCACCTTGTCTTAAATCAGAAAATAAGCCATATTATGTTGAGGTACTTAAGAAATCTCTGTAAAAACCTCAAAGGCCTCCAAGGTGTAGTATGTGTAAACATGATACTCAGCAACATAATTACAAGCAAACAGCATCAGCAGAAAGTAGGAAACAGTAATACAGAAAAAAGGGATCATCCAGCTGGTGAGCCAATGCATTTAAGACAGCAAGGTCGAGCCAACACATCTGGTAACATCGTAGTCATAGGTGACACCATAGTGAGACACACAAATGCACTACTGACCATGCTGAACAAGAAAAGAAATATGTCCCTCAGGTGCCACGATCTGCCATGTCAGTAGCACCTTCAAGTCCCTTTACCCAAGGTACACATATGACATGGATATTGTGTATGTGGGAATGAACAACTTCAGACAGGCCTCCTTGGATCCTTTGAAGATGCGTATTACTATATATCTGAAACTGGTATGAAACTACTCTTAACCAGCATCCCACCATCACCAAGAATGATATAGGAATACATGCAAAAGATTTTATTTATTTATTTTACATTTGATTACTGGGAAAAGTCCTTTTTCAAAGGAGACCTGGGGAGAAAAGCCCCACATAGTACATCAGTTTAGCAGCATTTGATTAGATTTGTTTAAATTTGATTATATAGTGTGTTACAAGTCCAACAACACAAAGTTTAAACAAGCAAGTATGGCTGTAATAATGTTTGCAGGGCAGGTGTTTTCTCTGCTTGATAGAAGATTTTGTGGGCCATGGTTAATAACTGACATTAACTTTTGGCTTGGTCATTGGTGTCATTCTAAAGGGTCCAACATACATCACCCTAGGATTCAATGACTTTCAATCTTACCTGCTTTACTGCAGATGTTCTGAATATCTCTCCTCATGGCTTTTATATATTAGCCAAACCTTCTCTACTCTCATGGTGATTTTTCTAGGCAAGGTCAGTGTTCTTAAACTACCAACATAGTCAAACAAAATCAAAACTATCTAAAAGCAGTACTGCTCAGTGATAAAAGCCTAAATAAGAAACTGCAGTCCTCACAGGCCTTCCTAACCCTCCACAATATAGATATCTGCTTATCTGCTTTGTTATTGAAACATGTTTTCAGTGAAGCAATAGCATCCAATCATTGCAGAGTTCAATGCCTGCTACTCATTCAGACCCAGCTCTGAAAATGGCTATACTGTTACTAATGGTGTCTTTATTCCTAAGAAGCCAAATTACATCAAGACCCATTGAACAAGACAATGACCCCCAGCTCCTCTATATCTTATTTACCGTCATTAAAAATCCATACTATATCATTGATAACTACTGTATCCCTCCCTGCCACCTGTAGCCCATCAGGTTTATCTAAACAAACTGGAGTCCCTCCCCATTAAGCCAAATACTATTGTCCTGTGGATTTTAATGACCCTTCAATTAACTGGTTAAGGTATACTACCACAAATAAGAATACAAAAAGCTTTCTAGATTTCATAAAGACATTAACATTAGTGTCTCTTTTTCAGAGGGAAATAAGAATGTAAAAAAATAATTCTGTAAGATTTACACAATATAGAAGCAGAAACTGAATGCATTCAAACCTATATTTCTAGTTTTGCAATCCAACACTGTTGCAATAATGCTCTTTAATGCTTATAACGTGGGCCATTACTTAATGCTTCTGATTGCAATTGAAATGTTGAAGCAGTGTTGAGGACATTCCTTAAAAACTGGAAATGTCACTATTGCTTAAATTGTACTTCCTGCTCTGTGCCATAGATGCAGAAAGTTTGTTGTTTGTAAACTCCCACAAACATGCATGCAGATATAAGCATAAAAATCAGTTTGTTGACCAACAGTTAAGTGGATGGTTTTCCAAACACAACCGTCTTCTGTCTTGTTATTTCTCATTAGGTCAATTTAGATCTGTGCAAGTCATGGTTTAAGTCATGCTCTCCCAGTTTCGGATAAAGAAAAGTATTTGTTAAAGAAAATTATTGCTTAAACTAAAGTTTTGTTTTGTCTAGTGTAAAAACATCAAAAGGGCCATTTAATTGACATGATAAGCTGAATGTTTTGTAGGAATCTAGCCACACCACTTTAAGAATTGCTAATAATTCTCAGAATTGTAATGTTATGTGTTTGATCCTGACTTTTTATTACTGTGTGGAGTCAGTGTGTTGTACGTTTCTATATTGGTCTCTTTTTAGTAGTCTGTGTCCCCTCATCTGCAAAAGACATGCCTTTTAGCTGATTAGTTTAAATTGCCACTGCATATAGCCTTAGTCTGCACCCATGCTCTTGTGACCCCAATTGTGACTGAAAGATAACTATCCAGTAAAGGTACATTTTTTCAGCATCCACGCCACAGCAGAACATATGCATCATGTGCACTAGGCGCCACTTGCTGGCTACATGCTGGTATTACAGTATTTGCTTTGCATCACTTGTCATTATTTTATTCTTAATCATAATTGATTATTAAAATATATATATATATATATATATATTTAAAATGCTTTGTTCATCACTGGAACTGGATCCTCATCGCTTATGTATTAACTTTTATATAGCATTAACTAACAATACCTTGCAAACCCTCAATTACAGCAATATTGAAGTTGCACTTTATTGCTTTGCAGAAGCACCATGTCTGAGTAACCGGGGGTTGCAGAAGTAAATGTCTTTATGAGTTTTTAGCATGTTTATGGTATGTGCAGTGACAATATTCACATCTTTGTCTTTCTTTTTTTTTTTTTTTTTTGTTACTTGGGCAACTACATAAGTGGAAAAGGTTTGAAACCCTGCTAAGTTTAATAAAATGGTCTCCTGAAGCCATTCAGTCTTTCACATTTGGCAAAATTATACAGATAGTTCCTTGTCCAGGTGATCAAGCACATTTTAAAAGTTGTTATATTTATAGTGCTGAACAAAGACTCTGGCAAAGATCATCAGCACTTCCTCCTGGGTCAGCTAGTGGACGTTGATTACTTCAAGGAAATGGTACTTTTGAGTCAAGATTGAATATATGGAGAAATTTCTACACAGTGACAGCTGGGATTCATTGAAGAGTTGCTTCACTCTCCCTTTCAAGAAATGGTAAAGATATTTTGTGTATTAGAGCAAGTTAATTACATATACTGACAGAGGAGGAATATATACAGGTTAAGATGGATAACAAGAAGAGAAGGAAAACAATGGCTGAGTGTCAGAACCAGAGAAACATCTGATCTGATCTAAGCAGTTGAGAGAGGAGGGTGAAGCAATATAAGTGATTACTCCACTGCAAGGTAGACATGCTGATTGTATGAGCTATTGGTAATGCTGTTTGAAATATAGGAATGGAAAATAACTCTCTAAAGTGTGCAAGAATTGTTTCAACATTTTGGGGCCTTGGCCACCACTTGATTATTTATATTAAGGAGATCATGCTGAGGAATGTTAAGTGTCAAGGACTTGGCAGTCATAGACTTACAGAGTGTGTGTGGTGATGCTATTCAACGAAGTGTGGGGCAGTGGCCAGGATATACAAGTCTAAAGATCAGTGTACTTAAGAAAAGAAATAAAAGTAATGGTAATATGTAAGTGACCCGTTGAAGCCTTTAATGTACACACTATATATTGTAAATAATGGTACTACTTCTGAGTATCTTATTGTTCTACATAATTGTTGTTTGTACTTCATTGTTTCTCTTTTCTTGTATGCCAGTTTTATTGTTATCTAAAGCATGTATGTACACTGTTATTTCTTTGGAGCTTTTCTCCCCAGGACTCCACTGAAAAAGGACACATGATGTCCAGTTGGACTTATTCTGGTAAAATAAATGTTAAATAAATAAATAAGCAGAGGGCAAACTGAACAGTGCTGCTGTTGGGGTAAAGCTGCAGGACTCTGCATCTGAATAGACCCCCTGGTGTTGGTGCCAAATATTGTAAGAGTATGTACTAAAATAAAAAAAAAATGCAAACTCATCCAGCTGTGGCATCCTTCAGTGGCAGTGGGAAGTTGCAGTTTCCTGTCCTACATAATGATGTAGCCTGTGCCAACATCAGGGTGATGACCTTCATCCTGGCTAGTTGCTACCTTAAATGGGTATCTATAGTGTATCCTCAGTATCAGTGATGGACAGTGATGACAGTAATAGGCAGTGCTCTATGCCTTCAAAAAAGTCCCCACATCTGAGTACACCTATGTGCCTGATGACACATCCTATCAGTCAAGCTGTAATAACCATGTAATTACACTAAATGGCTGGAGTACAGCAGCCTAAAGCAACCAAGCAGTCACTATCTGTTTTCACCATTTCAGCCAGTAAGATGAGCTGTGGCACATTAGGCCGCTGAGATGTAAGAAAGCCTGATAGGTGGGAACAGTATATGTATTTAAGCAATGGCATATGGGGCAGTTTAGTCATCTATGACAGGGGTTGTAACACACTTACTGTTGGCACAAATCTGACAGTCCTCTGAACAAAAATAGAATAAATTATTTTAACTATAATGTGAATGAATCAGCAAAAGTTGACATAAATCTGAGACTCTTCTGAACAAAAAACAGATTACATTATTTTTACTGTAGTAAATAACCTGTCTTCACACACACACACACACACACACACACACACACACACACACACATATACACACTTACTTTGCTATAAATGACAGGGATTCTCTTTTACTTCTGACTACATGTAATTATTCCTATTACCCTTCCATGTCTTCTTTCTGCATTCTGAAATCTGCATGCAGTCTCCTCTTATAAGTGCTGTTATGCTCCTCCTTCTTCTGCTCTGGTGTCAGCGGTTCATGCTCTGATTATTTCACCAATGGACTATTGTAACACTATATATCCTATGTCTAAAGATGTGATGTGGCCTTGTTGATGACTGGTGAAGAATTCTGCTGCTAGACGTTGTCATTCCAACCATATTACTCCAGTCATGCACAATCTGTACTGGCTTCCACTCATGGCTAGACGTATCTATAAAATTCTGATTGTCACCTACCATGTCCTTACCACCCCAGGCCCCACTTATCTTGATGAGCTGTTGAGACTCATCGTTCTGGCTAGGTACTTCAGGTCACCAGATCAGAGACTGATGGATATTCCATAGTCCAGGCTAAATACATCTTGCAAAATATCTTTGCATATCTTCCCCTGGTCCTGTGCAACCTGCTAAATTCCCCAGTATAGCTGAGGAATTCAAGACTTTCCATTAGGAGGCTATGGACTGGATCTGAAGAAGTCTACAAGGATGAAGGCACTCATCCCAATAAAACCTATGAAAGGAATGATCTGGAGTCAGTCTCTTTTTTGAAGAGGAGAGATTTGGAATTGGATTTAGTTTGCTTTTAGAAATAAAATTATTTAGTTAAAGGGATTGCTCTAAATACTTGGACTCTCAACAATCCTTTTTTGGAATTTCAGTTTGTTTTGACACATGGTCCCTGTATATAGCCATCTTGGATTGGAGAAATTGGAATTCATACCCATGGGTGACCTTTGTCTTATGAGACAGTACATACAGGGAAGGAGAGTATATTGGGACCATAAATTCAAGGAAAGAGGGGTCAGGGATACCATAAGTAAGTTAAAAGAGGCAGTAGAAGGATTGTAAGTTTAAGTAAGGTGGGAGTACAGACATTATATTTTGGGACCATAAGTACAGGAAAAAAGAAAGAAAACACTAAGGAACTGTAAGTAAGTATGTATAAGAAAGGAGTGAGCAGGTGAAGCCTGGAGACATCCTTCATAAAATGGTAAAAAGACATGAACAGCTAGATGGACATAAAAGAATGGTGAATGGTATCTAAACTGATTGTAACACACCAGGAAAGGAGACACAGATCAGACTGAAAAATCTTTGTATGTTGTATAGTACAGTACATACTATCTGGTAATGGTCACGGCCCATCCAAGTTTCAGCCACAGGCTTCTGAGGTCTTTAATCCAGCAATGGGGAAGCCAACCTGTCTTTTGTCATTTTGTAATGCCTTAAAATGGTGCTCCCTCCAGATTCAATGGGCAATGAATCTGCATACATTAGTTATGAATTAGGGAGCAATAGTAGTATATATTAATTGACTGTATATTCAGGCTTCACAAGTTAGAACACTTGAGACCGTGTAACAAGCTCCAAATATAAACTGAGCCTTATTTCTGACTGTGTCAGCTTACACAGCACATGACAGACTGCGATCAATAATTAAACCAATTCATCACCTTACCTCCCCCATGATGTCCAAAGGCAGATCAAAACAAAAAAACATTTAGTCAATTGTCCCTAAGAATTTAAAAGAATCTATTTTTTTTAGTGATCACGCCACTTATAAAGGAACAGTAGGACTTTGTTTCTACAAAAAGAAGTTCAAAATGACATCGTTTTTATTTAGGAAGTTCGTGTGTGTATATATTTTTAGAAGAGGGTTGAAAAGGGAATACAGATCTGTGTTAGGAATGGAGACAATAGCAAACAGAGCAGGGGGTCCAAATTTAAAAACAGTAAGGTCATCATGCTTTAGTAGTTAGAGATGATTCCAGGAAAATAGATGATATTTACAAAAACTGTTGTTTATTGCATATTCTCATGGTAAATATCTCCAAACTGGTTTCGGCTATCAAGCCTTCATCAGTGGGTAAAGTTTCTCCTCAATTAAGAGTGATGAAGATTTATACATATCCCCAACCAATGGAAAACATGGTATAGCCCAACCTAGTGGTTAAGGTGCATTATTATGTTTTAAACATAAAATTAAGTTCAGACATATTATATAGTACTAAACTTTCAAGACCGGAAAAACAAACTAGCGAAAACCACCGCAAATTCAAAAGCAAATTCAAAAGCCAAGAACTCGACTCAGGCCGGTCCAAAACATAAAAAACATGAAAAACAACAAATTTTATTAAGCCACTGTAAAAGCTTTTCGTTAGTACCTTGCACTAACTTCTTCAGACAAGCAAAACATTCACACCATTACAAGTGAGTTTAAATACCAGCATTGAAACACTTAACCACGCCCCTTGTTCTCCCTTTAACTCCTTAAAGGTACAGATCACAGTTAACTAAGGTGCATTTGTAATTCTCTATTAACATAATAAAAAATTCATACACCGAGACTGTAATAATAACAGGCTTTAAACTAAAAGAAAATACCCAACATTTTGATTATTAAATTATATAAAGTATATAAAGTAGGTGAATTGTAAAAAAAAGCATACTTCACAATATCAAAAAACATACATACAAATTTAGCTAATTATGAGTATGTAAGGACCCGCAAGAAAGGCCAGCCCACAGCTGCCACCAGCTAGTGGATTAACCCAAATATACATACCATCTTGAAACTATTTACAAATAATTATCAAATCCTATATATGTTAGTTACATACAAAACATTTATGAATATATGTGTGTATGCATTTATATATATTAATGTCATATGTGAATATATGATTTGAAAGGACAAACGTCCTATCTAATTACACAATGTATTTAAACAATAGACATGCTCCACCAGATCAAAATGAACTCATACATATTAAACTAAATATGACCTTATTGAGGCCTACAAAGAAGACTGGCTCAGAGCTACCACTAACGAATGGATTCTTAGGATGAACATACCATCTTTAAGCTATTTATAAATAATCATTAAGGCCCGGGGGAAAAAGTCCCCCAAGGTTAATGATCCAGTATTTCTCTTTGTGGTTTAAGATGGTATGCCAACCTTGTTGATTAATTCTGTCCCCTGTGATTTTGTCAATAACCATAAACATAAAATTGGCATTAGTGTGTTTAATAGTGTGTCTATATAGGGCATTAGTTTCTTTTTTATTCCTGATGTCACTTTTGTGTTCAGTCATTCTTATTCTTAGTGAGCAAGAGTTCTGGCCCACATAGAAAGCTTTACATTGGCAAGTAGCTAAGTAAATGATCCAGCTGCTGCTACAATTTCCAAATACCCTGGAATTATACACTCTATTCGTGTTTGCACTGGTAAATTCCTTTAGTTTACTTACATTTGAGCATGAGCTACAATGACCACATGGGAAGGTGCCCAAGAGTTTGTCTCCAGTCATAGTCATTTGTTGGTATATTGCACCCCAACTCTCCTTGTGCTTGTAATGAGAGAAAAGACCTCCTAGTGTTTTTCCACGTCTAAATGAAAACATACATTTAGGACCTAGAAGTTTTCTTAATTCACCATTGGCCAAAAGTATATTCCAATGGGTGTTCAATATGCTCCTAATAACATTGTGATTCCTTCCATATGTAGTCACAAACCTAAGAGTGGATTCTTCCATTGTAGTTGTTCGTTTTTTGTATTGTAGCAAGATGTTTCTATCTTGGGTAGTGGACCATTCACTTGCTCTCCGTATATCTGATTCTCTATATCCCCTGTCTCTAAATCTATGGTAAAGATCTAATCTGGCTTGTTCAAAGTCTTGTTCCAATGAACTGATGCATTTAATACGCATAAATTGGGATTTTGGTATATTCCGGATGGTGTGGTTCAGATGCATACTTGATGCATGTAGCAGAGTGTTGTACTGTGGATATTTCCGGTATGTTTTGGTACTCAAAGTATGGTCTTTGTTCCTATATACTGTAACATCCAGAAAATCAATAGTATCATGATGAAATGTTACAGTAAACTCAATGCCCCATACATTTCCATTTAGATATTCCACAAATTCCTGTAAATATGCCTGATCTGCCCACAACACCATCCAGCAATCATCCAAATATCTACGCCAGATGTCAATCTCTACCATATATAGGTTATGGAGGGGATCATAGACCATGCATTCTTCAAAACAGGCCATGAATAGGTCCACATATATGGGAGCAAAGGATGCTCCCATAGCAGTACCCTGTAGTTGCCAGAAACACTCCCCATGGAAATAGAAGACATTTTTGTATAGAACATGTTCTGCCATGCATACCAATAATGTATTGAATCCAGGTGGATATAATGCCGAACGTTCAAGCCAATACTGTAAAGCCTGAAGTCCAGCCCAATGAGGTATACTGGTATATAAAGATTTCACATCCAGTGTACACATTAACCACCCTGGCTCCAATTGTGTGTCCTGGATGATTTGAAGGAAGTGAGTAGTGTCTCGTAGTCTAGCTCTAACTGAAGTAAGTAGGGGTTTTAAATAATGTGTTAGGAAGGCCGATAGAGGTTTTGTTAAGGAACCTATACCAGACACAATGGGTCTCCCTGGGGATTTGGAAAGGGATTTGTAAATCTTAAGAAGAAGGTAGAGTATTTGTTTTTGAGGATCTATAACAGTAAGATGTTTCACAATATTCTTGGTGATAATACCTTCTTCTTCCGCTTGACTTAAGAAGGTATCAATTTCCTTCTTAAAAACAGCAGTAGGGTCAATAGACATATGCATATAACATTGAGTGTTGGCAAGTTGTCCCTTACCCTCATTCAAATAATATCCCATGTTCATAACCACTACCGCACCTCCCTTGTCAGCTGGCAGAATCGCAATATTATGATTGTGCCTTAGTTCATCCAAAGCAACCTTTTCAGATGGAGATATATTTTGGCCCACAATACATGATTCCCTAGGTGGGAAATGTAGATCCCTGAGAACAGACTGGAGAAATATCGACACATGTTTGTTCATAGGAGGTTGGAATTCAGATTTGAGAAATCTAAATTCCTCAGATCTTTGAGAGGTTTTGTCTGTAAAAAATAACTTTAAGTTAAGGTTACGACAAAAAGATAGCACATCATTAACTATATTATACTCATCAGAAAAGAAACCAGGTATAAAACCAAGGCCTTTATTAAGTAGTTGTTCTTGTTCACTTGTAAGTCTTACATCCGATAAATTCAATACATTTTGATAACTATAATCAGTTATTTCAGAGTGTCTGTATCAACCCTTCCACAGAGTTCATTCTTGTGCCCATGCTTGTGTTTGTGGCCTCCCCGCCGCCTTTCCCTATGTCTAAAGGGTGTAAGGCATTAGATTTCTTATGGCTAGGTGACTCACGATAACTGCTACTATCATTGTCCGTATAGGAGGATTCTTCCCCTGAATTGCTAATGAATGACCTATCATTGGTCTTGAGAATCGATCTGGGTCTCTTCCTAGGCCTATTGTTTGCTGTCCCCCGACTGGTATCTGTAAATCTAACTGATCTGAATAATTCAAAGGGATGACCCCTTTGATAATCAAGTGATGTCCCTATTAAATTTTCGAATTTTCCTTTCTTTAGTTTGTTTCTCATAAGTGGCCATTTCTTTTGAAAGTTTGTTTACAGAAGTTGCATACATGGGTAGGGACTCATATTGTTTACATTCCTCACAATAGGTTTTCACCTCAGTTAAGTTGATATCAACCATTCTTTCATAGTATGAAGCAAGTATCTTTACAAACATCATAGAAGCCTGCTGTAATGCTAGATTCCATTCTTTAGTTAGTCTGTCCTCCGACCTGCCAACTAAAGGTTGTAAACGAATTCTCAGGCCTCTTGGAGTTATTTCCCTGTTTATGTATGCTCGGTATAATCTTAAATGCCAGATGTTTGCTCTTAAGTTCTTTAAGCCTTTGCTTAGTCTATTAAAGGCCATATCACAACCATTAGAGGGATCTGTTATGGAGTCATTCTGATAATTGCCTGGTATGCTATCTATTCCAAAGATTCCAATGTCATCCCGATCGGCACATAATCCATGAAGAATGTTCTCCAGATCCATATCTAGTGGTATCAGAGGGCAAAGACTACGTATGAATTAGAAGTAGTTGAAATGAGAAGAATCCTTGTTGAACAAGTATAAGAATTGGCCCTTATTGAGTATCAAAATCACTTAATCTATTATAAGAGTAAAAGTTAATAAGTCAACTATGAAATCAAAGGAGCGTATTTGTGTTACTTAAAGATTCAGTTATGAATCTCCAATCTAATACCAACACCAATCTGATGACAGCAACCCCATAAGGTAACCAGTAGTTAGAAAAACACCAAATCCACCTGTCTATGTACAATTCAAATTGTATGATTTATCCAATGGAATCTGAATATGTGTATCAAAATCTTGGTTCCCCCTTGTAAGACTCGACTTGTGTACAATTATTTATAAAGACACAAATCATAAGTTTTATAATTCAAACCACTGTTCTGTCAGTTAGGAACACATCTCCAATACTTAGAAAATTGATGTTATTATCTAGGCCTTATACTTAAGCTTGATTTCTTTACAACTTCGTTGTAGAAAATAGTATAAGATCAAGTTATGAATATAGCCTAAGAACAAAACATTCTTGTAAAGTACTATTTCCACCCCAATAAAGGAAATTATATAACACCTAATTATTATTTCGCCTAGAGAGCCAAACCCCCTTATAGAGTATAGTTTGAATACAATATTTCAAATTAAGAATTAAACAACAGTTGTTTGGAAGGCCTGAAAACAGTCCCATTTATGACAGTGATATTTATATATAATAATCCAACAGTAGAATGAATTATATATGAAGGAGAAAGAAATGATCGCTGTACATGTCCCCAAAGTCTTTACACAGAGCTGTCAATGTCTCCTATGTGTGACAATAGATGGCATATAAATGTTTTACATGGGCTTCGGAACCAGCATACAGTACAAGATCATTCATGTAATATATAATTGCCATGTAGTGTTTGAAACATCTAGTTTGTAATGAGGTACTAGCTAGGACATATTATACCTAATATGTCCGACAGTTTCCCTTCATATAGTGTTTAATACACCTAGCATAAACATGAATGTCTTTAATATTAAATTTACATACATTCCTAGCTAGAAATTGTATGTGCATAAAGTAAGTTTGTCTAGTTTTTGAACCAATTGGTCCTTTCTGTTTGTTAGTATTCCTATCTCATATTAGTATATTGTTGAATTCCTGCCCATACCTTTAAGCATAAGGCCTAGTACCACTGACAGAACCATACACTCTTGATATGAAATATATTCTATCCAGATATCAGAAAACCACAGATATAGGTCCACTATTCATGATAAAGATAATTCTGAGAGCTGACCTAATAATAATATTCATAAGGTACATAAACACGTGTCACCTAAGTATGTTCTCTATATAATACCACAGATGGCTTGTTGGTATTTTCCTTAGACTTCACAACTCCCATCTAACAATAGCCATCCATATAGTATCTGTCTTCATGTAGAGGTTAGAGCATGACATTTATAATCATTTTCTTCACAATACACGTCTGATGCAAATATGACATTAGATTCCTACGCATATACTTGTACGCTGTTGATAAACCTGTATGTTTATAGTAATAAATGTCAAGTATATGATGGTTCAAAAAAATCACAATTTTAACACAAATAATGCTACATGTCTTGTAGTTTGGGCATATGAAAAGCGACTCCAAAATGACAAACAGTCATTGCCCAATTATATTCATGGGGCCATATGTCCCTAGGTAAAAATGTTTGCTTCACACTTGAATCCGTAAACTCAATGATATTATAATCCCAGTAATTGTAGCCCAAGATGGTGCATGAACCCTCTCCGATGGTTTTTAGTGTGATCTCATTGCCAGTGTTTTTTTTTGCCTCTTCCTTGAGCATCTTGGTTTCTCAAATGTTTAGTAAGGAAATGCCACACTACTCTTTGCCATTGTAGGAAACATCATACAAATGAATGGTTCATTTAACTGTAAGGAGATGTGAACTAGGAGAGCCATGATGTTTGAACTCATCACTTGGGTCTCTAAGGAAAAGCAATATCATTTCCCCTCTTTCTACAGTATAACTAGTTGTGCTTGTTATTTTCTCTGCCATTGCTAGGCGAATGGATTCTGGACTGTTCCTTGGTATGTTTCAGCACACTATTCTTCTACAGGGTTTTGACATATTTTATTTTACAAAATGCAATTCCTGATCAATAAATAGGAAGTGCATAACATTTACATATAATTTTACCTAGCTCTTTATATGATTATCTCCTTACTTTTCTTTTAGATGGGGAGCGGTAAGAGTGGACTACAGAATAAGGTAATATTGATTCTATATAAACAGTGCAAATGCTAGATGTATGGTTCTCCATGTTTCATAGCTGTTTTGGTCACTTTAAGAAAACCCTAGTTATCAAAAGTAATAATTAAAACCCGCTGTCATTACACTTCCATCTGATTATATTGTTTTAACAGTAATTTGGGTCTGTGCATTTATTCTTAACTGTAATTTTGGTACCAATTACATTATGACTCTGTCAGGCTGACTGACACATTTATTGTCTGTGTGTTTACTTCCTATTGAATAATTAAGTTAGCTAACTTTGATGTTGCTTATTTTTTAAATGTACTAATAATACTTATTGCACAATTCTAAACATTAGTTGATTTATATGCTATGTATTTTATTATGTCTGTTTTTACTCCTGATACTGTATTCATACCCATATCATAGGAGGTTACTAGGCTGAGGATCCTAGAGCCTTTTTAAGCCTAGCCAATTATACCCCAATTTTCCTAATAATCAGTGCCAGCAGTCTAAAATGGCTTTGGTATATGCCTGTGCCTTAGGGCATCCGCAAACTGGCTCTGTCTATAAAGGCCACAGGTGAGAAACAAGGGGTGAATTTGTGATTTCCCATCCATTGGTCCAAATCGTGTCTGAACAGACTTAGGAAATAGTTCTGTTCCACATGAATGGGGAGTCTGTTCTGTGAAGGAGTAATCTCTGAAACACACATCCGTCCCTGCAGCAAGTTTTGTTTATGCCACAGATTAGGTTTAGATCCGTAGATTTGGTAATTCTAGTGCTGTTTGTTGTGTGAATGTATAGCAGATCCATGACTGGGATGTTGGCCTAATGGTTAACGTGTTTGCCTTACAAACACAAGGTGTAGGGTTTGAGTCTCACAAGGGATAATTGGCTAGGCTTAAAATGGCACGCAAGGACAGTTAGCTTAGTACTAACCTATGAACCTATGAGGGCTGGATCAGAGAATGTCTTGAATGTTAAGCACAAATCTTCCCTCAATAGTCTATAGGAGACTGAATACATGGACAGGGCTTTGAGGCAGTTTGCATAGGGCATATTATTTACACCCTGTATTATTTTAGTGAGGAACCTCTGTGGCCACTCCAGCTGTTGCAAATGCTTGGCCAGGTATATGCCAAAGGAGGCATTCTACTTAATTGTTGGTCTAATGAGGGTTGAGTCTAGTGGGACTATGATCTCCTTAGATCTGGATGCTATAATGAGGGTTGAGTCTAGTGGGACTATGATCTCCTTAGATCTGGATGCCATGCCCTAACTTATAAGTTGTACCATGTAGAAGGATGTCCTCTCTACCATGGACACATGGTGATCAAAGTTCAGGTTACTGTCAACTTGAGCTTCCATGTCCCTTACCAATGGGCCTACTCTTAGGGAAGAGTTATCAATGTTGTAATTTGCAAGGGCTGTCATCTTCCCAAAAGGTATGATTATGTTTTTTTTTTTTTTGCATTGAATTTTAGGCCATGGTTCTAGCATCAGTTATTTGTCTGTCAGACCTTCCTGGAGCATATCTACATCTTTGTGGAATTCAATTATTGCACCCAACTTGACAAATGAAGTTAGGCTGGGGGAATCCACCTCAGCCAAGAGGCTTGTAACCAGTGGTGTCCCACAGGGTTCAGTACTGGGACCTCACCTATAGAATACACTTCTCTGAAGTCAAGGCAAATGTAGAGATAGTTTGGCTGATCAAATTTGCTGATGACAGCAAGCTGGATGCAAAAAAAAAAAAAAAAACAGTGTTTTTTGCAGGTGGGAAAGCCCCCACCGCAGGGGCGGCCCATGCTATTGGACTGCTGGACTGCAGCCCCCTCAGCTGTAAAATAAAGAAATAAAACAAAAAAGAAAAGATAAAAAAAAATTAAAAAATCGCGGACTTTCGCGCATGCGCACTAGTCCGGACTGCTGCTGAGACAGTCTGGAGCATGCACAGACTGTCTCAGCAGCAGTCCAGACTGGGAAACATGAAGAACAGAGCTCCCAGAAGTCTATGCAGTTTTAAACTGCATAGACTGTCGCTGGGAACAAGGGAACAACAGGTCGGACCCGGACTGCAACGTTGGCAGGCTGGAGTCTCATCGGGGATCTCGCGCACATGGTGGATGCGCTCCATATCTTGTGGGGATGTGCTCAAATGCGCTGCACCAGCTATGAACGAAGGGATGGGCTCAATCTATATAAGAAGGGATGGGATCTACTATGGAAGGGAAGGTAAGATGGCTATATGGATCATGGTGTGTGTGTGTGTGTGTGTGTGTGTGTGTGTGTGTGTGTGTGTGTGTGTGTGTGTGTGTGTGTGTGTGTGTGTGTGTGAATGCCCCAGTTGTTATATACTGGTGGCTAGAACAAACACATGGTGGTGTGATAGGGAATACCTCAGGCTTGAACCCTGCACCTTGTATGCAGGTGTTAAGGACCTGAATTCCCTACCCACCACCATTTGTAAAAAATTGCAGATTTTTGCCTCATATTTGATCTGATCTGTTCCTCATAATATCTGTGGTTTCTGAATGTTGCAATGCTTGATATTTGATGGTGCAGTAGTAGCATTGTTGCCTCACAGCTGCAGGTTCTCAGGTTTGATTCTTGGCTGGGGTGCCTTCTGTGTGGGGTCTGCATCTTCTCCCTGTGTTTGTGTGGGTTTGCTTTTGTGTCCTCCCATGTTACAAAGACATGTCTGCATTATTTCTTCCTGGGCCTCTGCTGAAAATAGTTTTTTTGTTCCAAGTCAGACTGTCCTGATTAACAAATGTTAAATAAAATTGACAGGCATTTGAATTTCAGACTTCAGGTTTCTGAATGTTTAATTCCTTGCATATTTGATGGTGCAGTGGTAGCATTGTTGCCTCACAGCTATAGGTTTTGTGGTTTGATTCTTGGCTGGGGTGCCTTCTGTGTGGAGTCTGCATCTTATCCCTGTGTTTGTATGGATTTGCTCTGGTGTCCTGCCATTTTACAAAGACATGTGTCTGCAGTATTTCTCCCTGGGTCTCTGCTGAAAATTGTTTTTGTTCCATCAGAAGTAAAATTGACAGGCATTTGCATTTCAGACTTCATATTCCTCAGAAAATACATAGTAACACAACCTTTTATTCTAGCAGTTTTCTAAGTTTATAAGATGAATATTTGAAATTTATCCTTATTTTTGGGACTGTATTACCCCATTATTGGCTTTGTCCAGGTTTTTTTTGTGCTAAGGTTGACAGCTATGGCAAGAACTGTATTCACTGAATATGTTTGAGGGCTGTATTCGCTCATTACTGGGTTTGTCCAGGTGTTTTGTGCTAAGAGGTTAACAGCTGTGGTGAGAACTGAATTCATTAAATGATAGCCATTTAAGTTTCAGTCTTCCGCTCTTTCACAAAGCAGTTGATTTGGCGTAGTGGTATGTTGCTCTGATTGTTTTGCACAGGGACCTTGGCAGTAAAATGTATGGTGGTAAGGCAGCATTTTTCTTTCACAAAGCAGGTGATTTGGCATAGGGTATGTTGCTCTGACTGTTTTTGCACAGGGACATTGGTAGTAAAATGTATGGTGGTAACACAGCATTTTTCCTTCACAAAGCAGCTTATTTGGCATAGTGGTATGTTGCTCTGACTCTTTTGCACAGGGACCTTGACAGTAAAATTTATGGTGGTAACACAGCATTTTATTCTAGCAACTTTCCAAGATTATACAAGCAATGTTTAATGTATCCCTGGTTTTTGGGTTTTGACCCCTCCCCCAATAAATTTGGCTTTTTCCAGATTTCTTGTGTTGCGAAGTTGAGATGCAGTTGAGTAGTGAGTAGATTTTACAAGGAGCAGAGAGCTGCAGGGGAAGAGAAGTTTAGTGCTGCTTATGCTAAGTCAGCTTGCATTGTTAATAGCACAACAGGTTGTGTACTTGCTTTTGATGCAGAAGGTTGTTGGTTCTACTCCCACAAGGGGTGAATGCTGCCGTACTGAAAAAGTTAAGATACTAGCTATGAGCCTGTTATCGTTTTGCTATCCATTTCCCATTGCAATATTACTAGCTTATCATTTTTAATGTAATATAGGCAATTTATTCCTCAGGGGCATCAGACACTTTATTTTTCGATGAAACCATGAAATATAAAGGTGTTTGCTAGCAGCAACCTCTTCATTAGTTACAGATTTATTTAATGTGGAATTATTTAGATGACTTTTTTACTTCTTCAGAGATTGTACATATTTACTGATAATGGTGGACTGTAGAATTGTACATATTTACTGATAATGGTGGACTGTAGAATTTTGCATATTTACTGATAATGGTGGACTGTAGAAGTCTGAGTAGACTTTTATGATGGAAATGTTCTGAACTGGGCAGTTTTGTCATTATGGGTGCATGCATTTTGTTTCATTGTTTACTGGAAAGATGTTCTGAATTGGGCAGTTCTGCCACTGGTAAAATGTATTTTCTTTGAATGTGGGTTTCAATGCTGTTTCAATGAATGTGATTTCAAGGGGTGAGAAGTTTTGATGCTAAGTTTGTTTAGCAGATGTCTTAGTGTTTGTGCTGTAAAATGCAAAATAAAACTTTCAAATGAAGTCCAAATCATCATAGAAGTAAATCAGTATGCACATTAGTGTTTATGGTAAATGGAGTGAAATAGTCAAGTAATGGATCATTGGAATGGCTGCAGGGGGATGCTCCATTCGACCATGATTTTATGAGGGGGAAGGGCGGCAAACTTAAAGATAGCCCCAGCTGAACTATACCTCCCAACTGTCCAGATTTTCAAAGAATGAATAGATTTTTGCTTCTTATTTTTGGTTTGTTCCTCATAAAATGTGTGGTTTTCTGGCAAATCATTTAGGAATTAAGTCACTAAATACTGACACACTGAGTTTCAGACTTCATAACCTTCAGAAAAATGCATGCTGTTCTATCAACTGTCTCAGTTTATACAAGAACAATTTTTAGTACGGTTTATATGTTCCCCCAATATATTTGGCCTTGTCCAGATTTATTGCAATAACAGGTTGAGAGGTACATGCAAATAAATTGCTTTATAGAATTAGGCATAGCCAAACCTCTCAACTGTCCCTGATTTTGGCTCAAAATGTTGCTCTTCCCCCTAATAATCCCTCCGCAAAATAGCAATTTTGGAAGAAAACATGGAGGGTTTACAATTAAGAAATAACTGTAATAATCAGAGTTATAGATTACTTTTATTTCAGAAATGCATGTAGATTCTTTTATTTTGTCAGCTGCTCAAGTTAGCAGTACTAATATTAAAGTGTCCCTTCTTTGACAGGTTTCCAGCTGTATTGTGTGGCTATTTTATATTTTTACATCACATTTTTGGTCCATTTTTCATAAAATTGTGATTTTTTTTTGGCAAAATTGTGTTTTTTTAGCAAATTAGTGACAAATCATTAAAGACTGAAGTTAGAAAATAATGACAGACATTTGAGTTTCAGATTTCATACCATTCAGAAAATTCATACTAATGCAAGACCTATTCTATTATCTTTCTAAGTTTATAAGAGCAATATTTAAAAATTGTCCTTATTTTTGGGCCTTTGTCCAACTTCTTTGTATGGCTTTGTCCAGATTTGTTGCTCTGAGGTTGAGAGGTATGACAAATGTGTCAGGGCCATCACAGTCAGCCAGAGACATTTCAAATTGTGACATACTTGTTGCACCCCACTCCCCCATGTAGTGACTCTGGATGTGTCAAAGCAAGGCAAGGAGTAGTTATGCAGTGTAAATGTGCAGAGTATCCCCCCCCCCCCATCCAAGGTAGACACAAGTACTAGAGTGGCTTTTCATCTGGCCTTGATTTTTGCAGAATGGTCTGGTTTCTGTCATATTTTTTGTACTGTTGATTTATGCTTATTACTCAAAGTGCCTGTTGCTCTGTGTTTAAGTAGCAATACTTTAATGACCATCAGGTAAGCTTGGCTGAGATTGTAAGATGCAAGTAAGCTTTAATAAGCATACTGTTAAAGAATTGCCAACATTGAAAGCCTTTCTGTTGTTGCCATGTAGAGAACACTTAACTGGATAATGTATAAGCCTTGGGTATTGAAATGCATATGACAGTATTTGTAATAAAGGACAGGATTACGTTATTTTAAGAAGCTCATTACACTTGGAGACTTCCAGTCATCTCTGCAGGCTTTACCCATAAACTAAACAGAATGCCAGTTGTGTGGTCCATAACCTGTACAGTAATCCTTTTAAGCAATGTATCTTGAGCTTATTTCTTGTTTGCTTTTCATTTTTTACTTTGATCATGTTTTCCCCATAAAACAAGTAGATAGTTGTCAGGCAGCAGGTCTTTTTTTGGATAAGAAACATTTTTACAAGTGGGGGCATCAGAGATTTATACTTTCAGCATGTTACTTGGTACTTTAATAAAGCTGAATATAAATTATAATTAGAACTGCAGTGCAAGAAATGGTTTGAGTTGAGTGCTGCTTGTTTTTCTTATGCTTGATTTTGACTGGCATTCCATTAATGTATTTAAAAAGTAATTTATTTTTTTATGCCTTACAGCTTTTTTGTTTCCATCTAGATATTAAGTAAGCTGTCATGCAGCTAATGCACTGAAATGTTTTTATTCTTCTACACTTCATTTTGTCTTGATTGGACTCTCATAATGACAGTTTGGCACCCAGGGCAGTGTATTTAGTTAGTTTTTGTGGTTTTGAGCATAGCTCCTCCCCTTTCTAGTTGGTCACACCCCTTCCCTTTGACCCCACCCATTCATCTGTCTCCTGCAGCCCCCCTTTGATTTGAAGTCACCAGCCGCCACTGCCCCACCGTACCCACTCACACCTGCTAATTAGATATACTAACTCTGAGGTCTCCCATTCCTTAAGGAAAAGGCATATTCCCCTAACCCGGGAACTGTATGTCTCTCACATCTGTCCAACAAACTGTGTTGACAATACAGAGGTCAATTTAACTTCAAATCAGCCACAGCCCCACACACACACGTGTGTGTGTGTGTGTGTGTGTGTGTGTGTGTGTGTGTGTGTGTATGTGTGTGTGTGTGTTATTTAAAGTTTCTCATTCAATTCAAAACTGATAGGACTACTGTGGAAATGTGTCCTGATTAACAAAATGGAGAAGAAGTTGAGATAAAGAAAGACTATATGATACTGGCTGAATAAATTGAGAAAAAGGTTGATTGAAACGTTGTGGCCCACCTTACAAAGGCAATGACAAAGAAAATAATTTCTCATGAGTTAATGTTAAAGGCATTGGTAACAGTTTGTAAGGGATATTGCTTTGTATGAAATATTTATTAATTTTGCTAGTTATACATGCTAGACGACTTGCCCTGAGACTCAGAAAGGCTTAACTTGATGAGGTAGCCTAACCTCCACAGGTTTCCAGATCAAAGTAAGGATCTCTAGCTACTATTTTTCACTGGCAATAGCTATAGCATGGAGAACAGCCTTGCTGGAGTAGCTGCATACATATATGACAGCCCATTAGAGTGTATAATGGAAATTAGAAATATATGTGCTCTGTCATGGAAATGCTGGTGACAGCAGATTATTGTGGTAGAGAGATTCAGAAAATTGCTCTACCAAGTTAATTCTTTTGTTAGGAGGAAAAAGTGAATGGCATCTTCTGATGGCATTCACCCACACTCATCATCAAGCTGATTATGGCTAATAGCAACTGCAGGTAAGGATTGCATATTCACATGGTTGATTGTGTGTGTGTGTGTGTGTGTGTGTGTGTGTGTGTGTGTGTGTGTGTGTGTGTGTGTGTGTGTGTGTGTGTGTGTGTGCGCACATGCATGTCAGTAATCACATGTATAGACATGCACATGTCTATAGGGGCATGAATGTGGCTGAAGTGCTTCAGTGTGTGTGCGTGTGTGGAAGCAAGTATAAGGAAACCATCTCTGTCCATGTGTGTGGTGGGAGAAGCATGCTTTTGGGTATGTGAGTGAGTGGTTTTGTGAGTACAAGCATATCTGGAGGTGTTTCTTTGTTACTGAATGGATGAGTCCGTGTCTTTGTGTCTATGTGCATGGGTGTCTGTATGTGTGTCTTTGGATGTTGGGTAGTCCTTATTCTTCTAGGATGCATGGTCTGGTAGGGACAAAACTAGAGTGGTCAGATATGACAGCACAGTGTTTGATTCAGAGACATGATAATTAGCTGCATTGAGGTGTTCCTTTGTGCAGCTCCACCTTCTCTCTGAATCAGAGATTCTCACCAACACACAAATTGACTTACATGCCAAGTGATGCAGGTGGTGAAAATCCCACCTTGAAGTCTGTAAAATTGCTGATCTGGATTTCCTTCATGACTAATATGACATCAAGTTGCTGATAAGGCAAAAAACTCATGATGTCTGTGATAATGCAGTGCAGACACTTAGACAACTAGTATATACTGATCAACCTTTGGTAACCTCAGAAAATGAAGCAAGAAGGAGAACTCTTTGCATACTTTGCCCAAATCCATGATGCAAAGGGATGGAGCCCTGAATGCAGCTTAAGCAGCTGGGGTTTGAACAGTAGCCTCCCAACACTGGAGGAACCAGATGGTTGGGAAGAGGAATGAAGGATCAGAGCATGCTCACCTGTCTCAGGAGGGAGGGTGAAGACATACATGTATGCTTAGGGGTACATGTGCACAGCACAATTTCCCTAGAAGAGAATGCAGAAACAGACCATCACTTCCCAAGTAAGTGGGTGGAGCTGTCTTGGCTGATGCCCTTTACAAAAGCGAGGGACAACCCACTGCTGACACCCATTGCCCAGCCCACTTAGTTGATAATGGGCATCTGGTGTTTGGGGACTCAAGTAGAAACTGCTGTTCCTTCTCATGATCATGGTCCTGTTCCTGGATCATTCACGTGACCCTCACCCTCAAGAAATAAATGAGCCACAAACTGCCACCAAGAGAGAACAAATGGGTCAAAGAGGGTGGCCGGTAGAGAGAGCTGATCATCAGAGGAAAAACAGAAAAATGTGAACAAAATAAATAAATAAATATATCTAGTCAACTTTGTGTCATGAGATAAGTAGGGACTTTTCTTGGAGTAATTGTGGTTGTAGGGAAGGAGATGCATGGCAAAAAGTCAAGCAATGTTAATAGGCCATGACTTTTCTGAGGTATATTGCAGAAGTAATTGCATTTCAGGGAAGAAATCAATGTCTGTAGGAGAAAGTAAGCAAAGTATAAATTGGCTTTTCCAGTGCTTTTCCTAGTAGGCATTCAGCTATTAACAATTGCAAATACGGTGATGGCAAAACTAACAGAATTTGTGAATTTAACTGCTAATGATTTTGAAGAAATGTTACAGTTTAACCTTGTTGTGATGGCTGATAAAATGAGTTCTGTGAAATGGGGAAGATGAGTAGAAAGAAAAATGCAGTCAAAATGGAAGAATGACAGTGGGGTCTGGTGATGGCCAGATAGGAACCATTTATTTACCTAACTGGCTGAATGAGTGCCATGACTGTTGCATGCTGTATTTACTGTAAAAGAATTAATAGTGGAATTCTGATATGTTGCTTCAAATTAGTAGGCAAACACATTCTTCCACTGTAAAGTAATGCCAACTGTGTTACTTTAAGACTGAAATTTTGACACCCACTTAGATGGTATGACTACGGCTGCAGATTAAAGAAGTCTGACAAAGTATATGAGATTCTGTAATAGCATGCTGCACTCTGTTAATCTTGCATCTCTGAGCTAAAGATAGTTTTTTTCATGTGGTTGAATTTAGATGTAGTTAATGTTTTATACAGGGCAGCATAGTGTTGAAGTAACATACCTCTCAACTGTCCAGATTTTCCCAGAATGTTCAGATTTTTGCCTCATATTTTTGGTCTGTTCCTCATAAAATGTGTGATTTTCTAGCAAATCATTGAGGATTGAAGTCACCAAATAATGCTACACAAGGCAAACACTTGAGTTTCAGACTTAATATCCTTCAGAAAATGCATAAAAATGCAAAAGCTGTTATTCTATATTGTTTGTAGGAGCAATATTTAAAATCTGTCCTCATTTTTGGGTCTTTCTCCCCCATTATTTCTGGCTTTGTCCAGATTTCTTGCACTGTTATGTTGAGAAGTATGTGAAGTAGATAGCATTGTCACCTGACAACAAGAGGTTCTTTCCTAGCTGGGTTTACTTCTATGTGGAGTCTGCATGTCCTCCTTGTGTTTATATGGGTTTTATCTGCATATTCTGGCCTCCTCTCACATTCCAAAGCAATGAAGCAGGTAAATTGGTGATGATTACATTGTTCATAGGTGTGAATGTATAAGTGTGTGATACAGAAGACAGGCTGGGCAATCTAATTCTACCTCATTTGCCTAGTAAACTCTATGGATGGTAGTGACCATTTGCAGGGTCAGTATGATAGCTGGCTGCAGCTCATTAACAAGAGGAAACTTTTGTGTACAATGTTGTTTGTTTGATGTCATGTTAAGATAATAGATAATACACAGAAGTGATATTCTGAAGTTACCATCCTGTACTAGAGATTTTATATATATATATATATATATATATATATATATATATATATATATACATATATATATATATATATATATATATATATAGTCTATATTATATGAACGAAAGTTCATATAATCGATCGCTCTAATGAGCGAAAATCCCAGAAATCGAAAACAGTATTGTGGGGGGCACGGCCCCCCGCACTCCCAGCTAAATATATATTCCAACTCCGAGATCACACTACAGTGAGGAAAGGGCAAATACCCACTCTTCACTGTACTGAGATCCCACAACATGCATCTCAGTTTCAGGAATTTTTGCTCATTAGAGTTCGATTATATGAACTTTTGTTCATATAATATAGACCATATATATATATATATATATATATATATATATATATATATATATATATATATACACAAATATATATATATATATATATGGATCTACCTGACATGGTCGACAGTTCATATGGTCGACAGTTTATTTGGTCGACAGTTCATTTGATCGACAAGCATTTTAAGTGGGGGGCTTTGCAACCCACACCCCGCAATGTGGGGGGCTGTGCCCTAACTATATATATCAACTCCAGGGTTGCACAACATTGGGGAAGGGGGCAAATCTGCTTGTCGACCAAATGAACTGTCGACCAAATGAGTGTCGATTATATGAACTGTCGACCATGTCAAGTAGATCCATATATATATATCTATATATATATATATATATATATATATATATATATATATATATATATAGATAGATAGATAGATATATATATATATATATAAATATATATATATATATATATATATATATATATATATATAGATATATATATAGATATATATATATAAAATATAGAGTACTCTGTAGGGAAATTTTATACTCATTATACTCCCAAAACATTTGTTCCCAGTTAACCTCTTTCTTCCCCATCATACCTCTCTAACATTTATCATCTACCTGAGGAAAATATCAGAGTCTGCACGGGGTATAAAAGTACCTATGCAAATAATTTTAAGCAAAAATTAATAAGTATAACATAGTTTACATAGTGAAGTACATTGTAAATTATGAAAACTAAATTTAAATACAATGAGGAAGTGACTGGGGCTTTCCTTTTTTTACTTTCCCTCCAATGTTTAATACTATTTATGGGGTATATAAAATAAGAAATATCCAGGTGTATTGCTGCCCTTTAAGTAGATGCTGCTTTACTAACGAAGGGGTAATAAATGAGATAATAAAAATGGCTAGATACTGAACATAAATTAAACCCTCCGATAAAAAAAAGAAAAAGCAGAATCCCAAGAAGTGGAGTGACCAAGACCAAAGTAAAAACATTACCACACTTCAAAAAAATGAAATAGCAAACAAAGAAATTACTTTTTTAGCACTTTCATCCCCTGTGTTTATTCTTTTGTTTAAAAACACTTTTGCTGAATTATTACTTGTGACATAGGCAAACGTACATTAATATAAAAGTAAAACCATATTAACAAGTTCACATTTACAAACATTATACATCACATATATTCTTCTATGCAATCTAATCAAGCCAACATTACATAAATTGTTCAATTCCTGCCTTTTCCTAAATCTCATTCCTCTTCCAAAACATTTTTCTGCATGTATTGTCCTCACAATTTCCATGTTTTTCTATGTTATTTGCTCTAACCCCTTTCTAATCATCAGACTTCTTGTTCTTTTATCTCTGTTACAATATTCACTACTTCAAGTACTGTTGGTTTAGACTTTGATTTCCATTTTCTAGTGATTGCTTTTTTGGCAGCCACCAGAGTTAACTATGTCTAGGTAACTCTGTATCCCAGCTCAAGAAAATCACTTCCTTAGTTACACTCATTTGCTTGCCCAGTATTCCCAACAGAGTACTCTGAAAGGAATTTTTAAAGTCCAGCAACTCATTACACTCGCAAAACATATGCTGTTAGGTACCTCTTTCTTCCCGACTATACCTCCAGCATTTGCCATCTACCTGAGGAAGATATCTTTGGAGTCTGCTTGGGGTATAAAAGTACCTATGCAAACACTTTTAAACAAAACCCTAAATCTTGTACACTTTGTTGCATATTTGGGAGCCATACATATGTCCTCCCATCATTTCTTTGTGAATTGCTTATCTAATCACTCTTCCCAATCTTTTCTGACCTCCTCTGACTGATTCCTATAGCTATTGTGAAATATTTTATATGCCCTGCTAATTATCCCATTTTTTACAGCAGCTTCGGTTCTAGATTTAAATAAAAACTCTACCAGTGCGGGTCTTTAACTAAGGATTCCCCTGTCCCTTTTTCTTTGCCTGTACTATGATATCAGTGCCTAATAGGGAAGGTAGTCTCCAGCCTGCAGTCCAGCTGTCTTCTTGGCCTCTTTCCATTCTTTTACCTTTCCTTCTCTAATTATTTGTTCCCATTACCTTGGTTCCTTGGCCAGCTTCCTTCAGGAAATTCCAGCCCCCTCTTGCCTATTCTCTGTACCCTTAATAGCAGTCATCCATATCGGCAGAATCTCCCTTCTCCATTCCTGTATTGGCTTAGATATATTACTCTGTATAACTACTGTTATTCTCCTTAAGGATATGTATCCAAAATCCCACTCTCTCTCTCTCTCTCTCTCTCTCTCTCTCCTTATTTCTTGAATTCCCCTCACTCCATCATCATCCCTTTCCATTTTGAATTATAGCTTTCTGCTTCTGTTATGCATAAGACCTTTAACTGTGTAGCTCTAAAATATCCCTTCATATCAGTTAATCCTAAACTAACTTGTACTATTAGAAGGACCACCTCTACCTACTTGACTCTTGCCCACTTCCCCTCCCAGATATAATCATTCAACTCTTTATTAATTACTATCCACAACTTTTCTTTTGGTTGATAAAAATATGCCTGACCTGTGTATAAAACAAAAGGAACTAAAAACATTTTTACTGATTGGACATTTCTATCCATATCCATAGGCAAGAGCTTCCAGTATTGTTTAGTCTCTTCCCACATATCCTGAGCTGTTATAACAGAATCTTTTGTAACCCATACTCCGAAATACTTCATTTATCATGTCCCCATAAATATGGGTATTGCTGAACCAATTTATGTGTAGGTACATAGTTTACATCTATAGCCTTTATTTTATCTTCATTAATTTTATATCCCCCCAAAAAATTGGAACTGTCTCAGAATGTTTCATATCATTGAGATGTCCTTTTCTAATTTTATCAGGTACAAAATAATGTCACCGGGTCTATATTAGAACATAGAATATTTAACAGTTCGAATCACTAAAGGTCGACCTTTAGTGATTGAACTGTTAAAACATCGAATAGTTAGAAAAAAAGATAAAAACAGCAAAAAAAAAAAAAAACTAAATGGTGTAGGCAGGGGGGAACTCCCCACACCCTCCGCTACTTAAATATACCAACTCCAAGACCGCACTACATTGAAGTGAATGGAAATCTCCCCTTATGGAGATTTCCGTTTACTTGTTCATTGTTCTACAGTTTCGCTATTCTTGTGTCAACAGTGTCAGATTCGACATTGTCGGCTTTCGAGAATGTAATATAGACTCATGTCATCTACAGATAAAGTCAAATTTTCTTGATTACCATAGCAACCATATCCTTAAATTTCCCTTATTTTCTTTGACAATTGTTCTAAATATAATACAAATAACAATGGGGAAAGAGGACACCCCCACCTGGTTCCTCTGGTCAGACACAGCTTATCAGAAAGGAACCCTACCACTTTGATTTTTGCCTCAGATCCCTCATATATCCTCCTAATTAACCTTATTATTGTATCAGGGAATCCAAATGCTACCATTGCCCTACAAATATCATCCCAGCTAACTCTGTTGAATGCTTTCTGCATCAAGACTCACCAACAGCAGCAATATTTTCTTCCTTTTAACTTCTGTCTGGATCATCATTGTTCTACTAGTAATGTATTTTGGCTTTTCCCAGTTAGGGGTCGCCACAGCGGAACTCCGGTCCGCTAATGATTGGCAGTGGATTTTTACTGTACTGAGTTGCCAGCCCAATGCCCAACCTTCAAAGAAGGCACACCTATTCACGCACGCACCTACCTGCATGTCTTTATATGTCACTTGGCCACAGGGAGGACATGCAGACTCCACACAGAAGGTGCTCAGCCGAGAATCGAACAGGAGAACATCTTGCTGTGAGGCGACAACACTAACCACTGCACCACCACGGCCCGAGGATCATCATTGTTCTACTAATGTTGTTAAATGTTTGCTTTCCCTCCACAAAACTACATTGTTTCATATCTATCAATTTTGACAACACATTTGCCATTCCTTTAGCCATTATAGAGATAAACACTTTATAATCATGATTTACAATTGAAATGGGCCTTTATGAAGCTGGATATGATGGGACTTTACTGTCTTTAGGAATTACAACCATCACAACTTTTTTCTAGGATGCTGGTACTTCCTCTCCCTTTAAAATACTACTAAACAAAACCTTCCAGATCTCTATCACTTTCTTCCCTCGTAGCTTCCAAACTTCCACCAGAATTCCATCTATTCCCAGAGACTTTCCTGCAGATTAATTTTGCATCACCTTTTTTTTATCTCATCTTCTATTTTAACTGTTAATTGTTGAGTCTCGTCTACCTCTAACCTTGGCATATTTACACAGGTTCACAGATTAGTACTAGGCTAACTGTCCTTGTGGGCCATTTTAAGCCTAGCCAATTACCCTATGTGAGAATCAAACCCTGCACCTTGCGTTTCCAAGGTAAACACCTTAACCATTATGCCATACTACCGCCCCCATAAATCTCCCATAAATATTTCCATTTATGCCTTTTCTTAATTTCCCAATTTCTCTGCTTTATACAAATTTCCCTAAAATTTTCAGAATATCTCTAGTACTTCTGTAGAATTTCTAGTGATTTTTCTTGAGACAGGCTCCTTAATTTGGCAAAAACCCTTTCAACTTTCTGTTGCCTATGTCGTTGTGCTAAAAGATTTTGTACTCTGGAATTATTATCAAAAAGCAGTTGCTCAACAGCAATCTTTCTAGACTTATTCAAATTATCCATGTACTCCCTTATTTTGTCTTTAGCACTCTGCAGTTGCACCTCTTCTTGCCCTGGTAAGATTCCCCTTATTCTGCGATATTTAACCTTTGTCAGCTCCTCTAAAAAACATTGTTACTTCTTAACCATATCTCTTTTTCTTTTATTTCTACCCTATTTTTAAACACCACTTTCATGTTATCCCACTTACTAGCTTATCAAATTATCCCTTGAGTTTACTGAGATGTCTTTATAAAAGATGCATCATCAGCAGAAGAACAAAGTCATACATATTAAAAGCCCCCAGCCAATCTAACCAGGCAGCTAAGAGGGTTAATTAATACTTCAAAGACTAAATTTGAAGAAAAAAAGAACTTCTCAAAGGACAACTACAAGGCTTTCTATAGCTATATCCATAATCTCAGGGGAAATACACAACATTGTGCAGAAATTAGTGTAAATGGCATGACCCACACTGAACCAGAGGCTATTGCAAACCTTTTAGCTGACAGGTTCAGCTTAAATCCCCCCACTCCCCTCTCCAATAGTCCAGAGAAAATACCACATACTACCACAATCCCCCCCCCCAATCATTACTAGGGAACAGGTCATCAATTCACTTTCCAGGGCCAAAAACATTGCGTTGATGGGTCCCAATAACATTCTGGGATGTTTAATAAATAGCAAGAAATATGACCTCTCTGGTCCACTTGAATCACTTTTCAGCTGGATCCTTCAGTAAGGTTTTATGCACAAGAAATGGAAGATAGCTACAGTCATTCCCCTGTACAAATGAGGTCCAACCACTGATGTGGGTAACTGCAGGCCCATAAGTCTTACCTGCCTCATATATAAGGCCATGGAAAGAATCATCATGGATATGATAAATGAGGACATTGGTAAGCTTCAAATGCTGGACCCATCACAGTTCAGCTTTGTTAAAGAAAATTCATGCCTATTAAATCTGGTGGACTTTTTTTGAGAGGGTCATCAAAGCACTGGATGAAAGTAAGACTGTGCAGGCAGCTTACCTGGCCAAGTTTTTTGGTACAATACCCCACTCAGGCATTATAGCCAAGCTCACTGATTTAAGTATAAACCCTTTTATCACCCACTGGCTAGTCAACTGGCAAACTAATATGACCCAGGAGGTCAAAATATCACTAGTGGAGTCCCCCAGGGCTCTGTACTGAGCCCACTCCTTTTTGGCATCTATTTGTCTGAAATGGAAGCAGATACTGAAGGTTTATGGCTAACTAAGTTTGCAGATGATTGCAAGCTGGGATTTATCATTGACTCCCCTGTAGACACCAGCTTTCTTCAATCAGGCCTTTCTCTGACTAACAAATGGTACCAAAGTCATGAACTTAGACTCAGTGTTAAGAAATGCCTAATGGTACCTTTTGAGAAGTCAACCATTCCAACTAATCACTATGTTGATAATATGTCTCTAACAGTCGACCCAATGGTCAGAGATCTGGGTATGCAGGTAGGCAGCAGCCTTACATTTGACCACCACGTGGCCATAGTGGTGAGGAAATCCTTGTATATTGCACAACTCATAAGTAAGAGCATGGCATCTATGACCAAAGAGGTCATTGTCCCACTGTACTCTGCCCTTATCAGACCACTCATAGAGTACAGTGCTCCCTTTGGTATGTACCTTAGCAGGCATATGCAGCAACTAAAGTGACCTAAGAGATTCCTTACAAAAAGAATACAAGGTGTAACAAATCTGCCTTATGTACAGTGCATTAAAGCCCTTTCTGTCTACTCAGTTTCCTATAGCTTGCTGAGGGGTGATCCACACCTGGCTTACAAGCCATTTGCAAACCCCACACTTATGAATCTCCTACATATTCGTAAGTCAAAGAGTACCAGAAATGCAAGGTCTACGGACCTGAATTTTGTCTGTGGCTTAAAGAGAGCATGGTAGGGAGAGAGAGATGTGCTCCAGAGACTGAACCTTCTGTGGAACAGGCTTCATATCCATGTGAAGCTGAGTTTGTTACCCAGTTTAAGAGCAACCTAGACCAGTGGATGGGGAGTAGGAAATTTGTACTGGGCCTGGCACCCATGTCCCTTATGGACAGAGGTAGATTGTAAATACCTGGCTCTCAATGTCCTATTAGGATACAGGACATCATTATTCTTTCAGGAAAACTTGGCAAGGTTTAGAAAGCCCCCCCCCCCCGGGGGGGTCGTTAGCCTAGTAATGCCTATGAATCTCAGATACCCTATATTTAAATTAAAATTATGTGACAAAAATCATCCAATCAAAAAGTATGAAACATGGACAATACATATTAAACATTTCTAAAATCAGTATGAAGTGAATATCACACAAAATATGTAAAACACAGAAGATATTTACATACAATGATGTTCATTTTCTGAGTGCATGCTTTATTCTAAACAGGGTTGCAGCATGTTCTGTAAGGATAAAGCCTGTAATCGGTAAAGAAATGTGAGGTAAGTACCAAGAACCGGCTCCCAATAGTGACTGACTGCAGTGCTCCAATACTTTGGATGAGACATTAAACCGAGATCCCATAAGTCAGCAGCAGTTCCTATAGCATCTACCAAAATACTTATAGGGGATTTTTATTTGAAATGAACCAAAAAAAAAAATCATTATATCACACAAAAATAATATGTTTTTTATTCCTCCACTTCATTTCATCTTTTCCTCCAAATGAAAACTTTTAAAAACATTTTATGGAATTCACATTTTGATGACGATTTTTGTTACCAGAATTTGATATAGGCTTTACCATACATTTCAGTTGTTCAGTTTTAAACATAACTTCATTGCATTACTATCTTGCTACCTGCATAACAGTTTCAGTGTCCTTAGGGTCAGTTTGCAACACTCATTTTGCTAAAGCCCTATTAAATCTCTCAGTGGCTAACATATGTATCGTTTTACTTTAGTATTTTAACCCTCATGATCTACCTATAGTTTAATTATATGTTGCATGCCACTTAAGTGAAAACATACCATTTTTGTTAAGCGAAACTGTCTAGCTATGAGCCTGTGTCTCAGTGGTAACACCATCCTGAGTTAACAATGTATTTTTAACCTCATCATAGTCCTGATAATTCAGTCCCTTCTAGGTCAATGAAGGCCTTTAATGGTTCACCAGTCAGCTGGGCTGAGAGGATTCAAGCCCTGTGGCTTTGGGTCATCTCTCCTGCTGGGCATACTGTTCAAAGGTCATGATTTATCCCTTGAGGTTTTCTTGTCATGTTAGTTGTGTAACAGATGGAACTGTCTTTGGCACTAACACAGCTGTGACTATTGCCAACATCCCCTTAGCTGCCGCAGCAGTAGTTTGCAGCAGTTGCTCTACTTTTGTCATCTTTACAGAACATGGATAAACACCACACACAAAACAAAACTTCTAGTCCACAACATAATATTGCTGTTGCTTCAGCTGGGGTAAAGATGTTTTATCAAACTTCAGGCAATGAAAAGTAAACTCAAGACTCAAATTCAGGGTGTTAAGGTGTTGACATGTTAAACTGCAGGTATATTTTGTTGGGAAATATGGCTGAAAGGAAATTCAGCTACAGCGACACATAGCTGATAAAAATTCACTCCAAGTACAGACAGCCACACAACATACTCACAACTTTAATAACCAAGTGCATGGGGGCAGGGAAGTGATGTGTGTTGTGTTTAGTGTACAGCACATGCTTATGTAATTACAGCATGGAGAAAATCCTACAGGTTGCTGTAGCCACTCTTATGATCCAATATGTGTTTTAGGCAATGTTTCTTAGACACTGTGAAGGAAGTAATGACCCACACAAACCATTAATAAAGACATTGCCCATTGTACACTGAAGTTTCACTGCAACTGATATACACAATGGCCATCCAGCTACTGATGCCTGCCATACTGACAGCCATCTCTAGGCACCTTGGGGCTATGGATATTATCCATGGGATCAGCCGTTCACAGTGCTGCATGTCTTGAGGTTGGAAGGACTGTGCAGCACCTTTTAAGGATGCTTGCTAAATAACAAACTGGTACAGCACTGTGTCCACATTGTAGTACCTTCATGAATGCAGACATAAAACTTTTTAGTATCATAAATAGAAGTTCCACTCCACTCTCTCCAATGCCTTTTAACACACACACACATACATACACACACAAATATATACACATAGATAGATAGATAGATAGATAGATAGATAGATAGATAGATAGGTAGATAGATAGATAGATAGATAGGTAGATAGATTTAACATTGTCAAACATCACTATTGTCAACACCAAATGATCAACATTACACATGTTGACACACTACTATGCATGTGCCGAGAATTAATCTTGGTGCATAAAAAAACTTTTAAATTAAAAAAAAACAAAACAAAACATAATTTTTTTCAGGGGGTAAGCCACCCTGCACCCCCTATGTGCACATTGACACTCTACTACATATGCAAAAACTTAAAAAAAAAAAAACATTTTTTGCAGGGGGAAGCCCCCTTCACCTTCAACGTGGGAGGTTGTACCTCCCCATCCACTGCTAATTTTATATACTAACTCCAAGAACACACAGTTCTCAGGGAAAGGGCAAATTTGCCAACCCTTAGAATTGTCTGATCTGCTACTTTTATCGAGAAGTGTTGAACATCTGTTTATTTGACCAAACTGTGTTGACTAAACAGATGTTACCAAAGCATTTTTCAACAAAAGTAACGGAATGCGTATATACATATCTATATATATATTATGGAAGGAGGATTGTGAAGTAGCCACCTAGGAGGTCACTGAAAGAGTCTTCTTTATATTATTTCTGGTTTGTCTTTGAGACATAAAGTCAGTACAATCTAGGTACACGAAGTCACATATTAGGTGGTTTGGTGGCTTAGCCCAAAGCATGTACAACTAAAAACAGCAATGACCCGACTCAGTTGTAGAAATAAAAACAAGTGAATTTAATATCCAAATAACATCACAGAACCACTCATAAGCACTTTCATCTCCCATGGAGACTTCATCAGATAAATAATTAAATACCTCATTGACTTTTATATACACCATAATCTCAATCTAATTAACAAAACCATTACACTTGATAACTTATCATTACATACTTAAAGTGATGTTCCATTTAAAACCCTTTAAAACATCAGCTTTTTCTGTTAAAACAGAACTTATTGAAACTTGTTCATTTAAACCAGGTGGAAAAGTGGCGTTTAACTTTAACTGTCATATACGTTCCTTCTTAAGAAGCATTCTCTACCAGTCACCACCCCACGGGTTTATTTTGATCTTTTCTAAAATAGCAAAACTGAATTTTCTAAAGTTTGGGCATACAAGTGAGTGTTTGTAAAGTGCACTTGTCTCTCTCTTTCTTGTGATATCATATTGGTGTTCGTAAATCCTTGCCGTTAATGCTCTTTCCGGCTTACCAATATAGAATTCTGCACAATCCTCACACTTCACTAAATAGACTACTTTACTCGAAACACAATTGCCAGTGGCAAAAGTGACTTTACTGTTCAAAGTATTTTCAAGCACTAATGTTTTTTCTTTGTAAATGTAACTACACTGGCTACATTTTCCACACGGGTTGCACCTTTTTATTATTTTCATTATAAGGTGCCAGTCCTTTTTATAAAATTGCTTAAAATTCTTTCTAGTCTTATAAACAAAGACTGGTTCAGCTCCAACTAATTCATATATTTCCTTGTTGACCCTAAAAATGTTCCAATTTTTATTCAACATCCTGCTAATATATTTAGAATAATAGTTCTGCTCTAGAATCAATGGTGTTTCATATCTATCATTTATATCTATACCTTTCTCCCTTACTAACTCCCTTCCTAAAAGAGGTTGGTATTTGCTACCCCATCCTTCCTTCACTTCTCTAAATATTTCATCCACCATAGACATTGGGTATTCCCTTTCATGGAACATTTCCCTCAATTTATTCAGTTCTCCTTCCAGGTCTTCACTCTTAGAGGTCATTCTTCCCGCATGTATAGCCTGTCCCTTTACTAAACTTTTTTTTCTGAAAATGTGGATGGTTGCTACTGTAGTGAAGATATGCGTTACAAAAGGTTTCCTTCCTAAATATATTAGATTTGAAGCCCCTTCATTTTGTGAGATCAATGCATTTAAGTAATTTATACTCTCTTTTTTCCATGAATGTGTGAATTTCAAATAACTACAACATCCATTAAGATACCTAATGAAATCTTCAATTTCATCAACTGTTCCTTCCCACAGAACAAATACGTCATCCAAAAACCTTCTGTAAAAATGCATAAACTTGAAGAATGGACTTCAAAACACAAATTCTCTTTCCTAACCTAACATGAATATATTCGCAAAAGTAGGGGTGCAAGCCACCCCCATAGTAACCCCCTTAGTCTGCTGATAGAATTCTCTTCAAAGTATATGAAATTGTCCAATACCAATTCCATAAGCTCAGCTACCAAGTTAATGTGATCATTAGATAAAGTTGAAAAAACAGTAACATTTCATGAAAGTATCGCATACCCTCCACTTTAGGATACTAGTAAATAAATCCACCACATCAATGGTGAGGAAAATAACCCCCCTTTCCACAATTCTGGTTTGATTTTACCCAGAAAGTCCCATGAATCCTTTAATAGATGTGGTGTTTTTTGTACTACATCCCTTACCCACCTATCAATTAACAAAGAAATAGGGTGAATTTTACTCCCTCTACCAGCCACAATCAGTTTCAAAGGTGGTTTTTCGATGTTTTTATGCACTTTTAGTATTCCAAATATATTTGCAATTACCAGCTTTTTTTTGTTGCAAAAATGTATGTGTCTATATCTATGCGATTTTCCAACAAGTATTCTTCTATATAAGAATCTATTCTCTGATATGCAATAATAATTTCATTTTTTGAGATAGGAGAGCAGCTATCAGTATTGTATAGTAAGCTAGTCATTTTGTTGTTATAGTCTCCCACTTTGTAAATGACTACCCTTCTACCCTTATTGGGTTTCATTACCCTTAGATCCCCACTACTCCTGGTATCTCTAAGGGTTTCCCTTTCCTGTTTACTTAAATTGTACCAATATTTCCTATCACTTGAGTACAATCTGTAAGGATCTTCCATAACTGCTTTTTCAAAAACCTGTAATAAGGGCTGGACTAGGGGATTAAATGTGCTACTTATTTTTAAACTTAAGCTGTTCTTTTTTGCTTAGTTCATGTTCTTTTCATCTTTGAAAAAAAATTTTAGATTTAATTTTCTTATGAACATTTTAAACTCAGTAAAGAAATCTGCTATGTCAACTTGCCCAGTAGGTATAAACTTGAATCCCTTCATAAATAATAAAAGGATCTACAGAGGAAATACAGTCTTGCTTGTGATGACTACAGGTGGTACTTAAAGTTGGGGGGGGGTGATCACAGGCTCCCCTCTGGCATAGCTATGTGCAGTAGGTGACTTTCCACTCTGGGCTCAAGCAGGCATTATCCTATGAGAACTTAGGAACCCTACAGGCAATAAGATAACCAGTATTTTCTCACCCTCCTAGATCTAATGAGAAAGAGTCCTAAAGTATTCGCACCCTCCTAAGATCTAATGAGAAAGAGGCCTAGAGCAGTCTCCTTGAGTTTCTCCAGAGTTTAGGAAGGAGGAAGTTACTAAGAAATTCCATGACCTCTTGATCTTTATATGAGACTGCACCCCTGCAGTAAACATGAATGATTTTAGCTATTTTTATACCATTTTTGGAGGTCTGACTGATAATGTTTAAAAGGGTACCCACAGAATGGGCAGTGTTTTGAATGCGAGACAACCTTAACTGAGGTCAGCTTTGTGTATATGTTTTGGCACTGTATGGTTGTGCAGGATTTTGAACTGTGTGCAAGTGATGAGGCTTCAAGAGCTCTGTGGGTCCCACTAGCACGTTCACCTGAGGTTTGCAAAACATGCATCTGGAGCATTTCTCCCCGGGCCTCCGCTGAAAACAGGCTCTGTGGAACCTAGTCGGACATTCCCGGTCAACAAATGTTAAATAAATAAAATAAATAAATAAAAATAAATAAAAAAAACAGTAACCTGTTGGTTGATGTCTTCCATGGCCTTTGAGGTTACTCTTACTACAGATGAGGGTTACTGTTTCTTCATGAGTCCCATATCTCTGAGGAGGACGTGGAAGTTTTAACATGGCAGGCAATGCAGATGAGTCAGCGCCTCAGCCTGTGTGGTTCAGGGTGATTGGGAAATGTACCAAATGCAGGAAGTGGTGAATAAGTTTTATGAGACAAAATTAAGATGTCCTTGCTCAAATTTTGCATATGCCACTCAAGCCTTGGATTGGGGGGGGGGGGGGTTGTAGTGAGACAGATTGTAGTTGATGGGGTATGTAGATGCTTACAGAATTCTTTTTGCAGCTTAACTTGACCTTCTTCTTTAATGGGCTACTCAGTCTTTATATATTCTCGTCTGTGTGATACACTTTCAACTTATGGTATGTCAGTTTGTAGTGTGCATCTCCTGAGCCTATTTTTTACCTGTTGCTGCTGTTTTCTGCTCTTAATGTTGCACTTGCTTGGTAATAATATGTGCAGTTCTTAAAAAATAAATCCTGAAAATACCAAGTAATGAAATATTTTATTAGGAGTATACTGCTGGCAAAGTTCCTGTATGTGGAAGCCAGGACACTGTTCTAATCCATAAAAACAGGATAGGAAGGACTGGCATAAGTCTGTTTCAGAACTTTGCTTTAAATTTAAATGTCGTGGAAGATAATTAGCTATCAGGCCTCTAGAGGGCAGAAGAGAAACATATTACCAGCATTCAAACTAAATAAAAGTAAATGATTTTGTAAGCAATGAAAGAGACCTTCTTCTTGCTCACTCTCTTATGACTTGCATTCAGTTCCCAGACTGACCCCTGAGGACAACAACTGGCAAGTAGGAACATTCTAACTAAGTAAAAGTAAACAGCGTTATTCAAATGGAAGTAGTCCTTTGCTCTGCCTAGGTTTAACAAAAGACAAGTACATCTGTATTGCCCCCAAAACAAAGTAATGTTTGTTAAGAGAATCAGTGCTGCACATACTTTATCTGTAAAGGCAGACAGTCAGGGAGGTTACAGTGATGACGTTCAAGAAGAGCTGCCAAATGCTTCACTCAGTAGCTAAGGGTGGGGGCGTGCAATGGTCATGTGAAGGTTCCTCACATTTACTTGTAATATTAATTTGTTACACTTGCATGGGCAGACATGCATGCTTGCTAGTGTCAGCACTCAAGGTCAAGGTCACCCAGTAGTGGGGAGGGGGCTACAATGACCACTCACAGGTTCCATACTTTAGTTTAATATTTTGTTGTTTTAGTTGTTTGTTAAGAAAATCTTATTTGTACTTAATTTATTTGTACAGGCAGATATGCAGGCTGGGTAGAGTAATGAGGCACACAAACAACAGCTAAGTATTTCACCCAACAGCTGGTGGGGTGTAATGGCCACTTGTGGCTTGCGTGTATTTTTTTAGCTGTAATATTACTTTGTTTTAGGTGTTAACTAAGAAAATCTGGGTTGCACATACAAAATTTGTACAGGTAAATGTGCAGCGCAGTTACAGTAATGAAGTTCAAACACAACTGCCAAGAGGTTCACTTGACAGCTGGGGGAGGGTGCAATGACTAATTGCAGGCTCCTCACACTTCCTTGTAGTATTACTTCATCTTGCAAATCAAGAATGTTGATCGATGTTTAGTGGAGTGGGGATGCAAGTTGCTACCTTGACTGTCCCCACATGAAGGTTCAGTAGCAAACAGTGGTCATCCTATTGCTTTATTTAGAGTAGGGGAAGAGTACGAAAACAAGGACAAAGATAATGGAGTGGGATTTTAGGAGACTGCATTAAGATGGAAGGAGGGTCAAAGATAAACTGGGTACTAAAGACCAACTGGAGAAGTAAAAAAGCTACAGGAATGGTTCAGGGATGCAATGATTATGGCTATGTACTAGGATATGAGAACATTTTAAAAAAGCAAAAAAGTGGAGAGATCCAATATGGATACATAGGAAAATTAGCCAAAAGGCAAAAGACTTGGAAGGAGATGCATTACAAAGAGGCAAGCAGAATGGTAACAAAGGAGATAAGGACAGCAATGCCACAAGCTGAAAGGAATTTGGCAGAAGGAGCCAAGAAGGGAATAAAGGATTTTTTAAATGTACAGTAGAAAGAAGGAAGCATCAGGCTGAGAGGAGGTAGAAGAGACAACTGGGAAAAGCAGAGGAACTGAATGAATACATCACTACAGTCATTAGGAAGGAAAGCAAGGGAAGGGCTACGTGCCAGGAAAGATACAGGAAACAGTGGTAAGAGCACTGAGCAGACAGCAGGGCAGAGAAATGTTTAATAGGGAAATGGATTCCCAAGAAAGCATAGGGATCAGATGACCTGCCTACTAGAGTCCTCAGGAATCTGGCCAGTATGCTGTCAGATCTCCTGTTGGGAGCTTTCATCATAATAGTGGCCATACCACAAGCACCTAATGAGTGAAAGACGGAATGTATGATATTCTTGTAAAAGGAGAACAGAGGAAAAAATCCAGAAAACTACAAGCCTGTTAGCATAAGCATTGTCAAGGAAAATCATGGAGACAATCCCAAGAGAAAGGGTGGGTGCTGTTCTGGAGGATAAGAATCTTCAGAACAACAAGTGATATAGGTTCATACTCAGAAGAAGCTGTCGGTCAGACCTGAGCTTGTGTATAATAGGTTAATGACAAGAATAATGGAAGAAGACCACAGGTGCCTGCTAGCACAACTGAGGGCTTGGAGGTAGGCTCAAGGCTGAGGAACTGGATTACTGCATGGCTGAATGGTAGGAAAGAGGGGCTTTGGTGAGACAGGCAATGTCAAGAATAAAGAAGGGGACTAGTGGAGCACTGAAGGTGTCTGTACTGGGGACAATACTCTTCAGTATACATATGAGAAGAACAGAGACCAGGATCAACCTCTTTGGTAAAGACTCAGAGTTTGGTGAACAGTGGAGGAGAGGGGAAGAATCTCAGGAAGGATTTCAAAAGGTAAATTATACGGGCAGAAAGATAGTAGCTGAGGTTCATTACAGACAAATGCAAGGTACTTCACCTGGGCAAAATAAACCTTGGTGTAAAGTATTATCTGAGGGTTGGAATTGCTGGTGGAAGAGCAGCACAAGGACTTGGGGATGCTGATCAAGGTTGGACTGGACCACCAGCCAAAGATATGGAGAGCAGCAGTATGAGGAAACAGAATACTGGGTGTGTATCCCCAGAGGACAGATTCTAGTTTCAAAAATACAATGCTCTCACCGTGCTGGGCCCTGAATAGGCCCCACCATGAGTACTATATGCAGTTCTGGAAACCATATAAAGAGGGGAGATATCAGGGTGCTTGAAGCAGTCCAGGGAAAAGCCATCTGAAAGGTGCATGGAATGGAAGGGAAATCACATGACCGGATTCTAGAGGAGGTTAAGCCATTCTCACTGGATATCAGAAGACATATGAAACACATGATACAGATGCTCAGGATCATGTCATGGACGTGTGCAGGGAGATGTGAAGAGGTCATCCAGAACAGGAAAGACAGACAGAGAGCAGACTGTAGGGAACCAACTCTTCCTAGACATATGACCTTAATTCATCACAGAGAGAGTTGTAGATGCATGGAATGCACTTCTGGAATGAGTGGTGGAGAGGGAATCAGTTAAGACATTCAAGAGGCATGGCAGAAGTTGGTAAGAATTAAGTAGGAACAAAGGTCTGGAGGAAGGTAGAACATTAAATGCATTTACTGGGTGCACTGGATAGGCTTATTTTCTCCTTCTGCCTTAAAGCAAAGTGAAGAGTTTTTAAGGTACTGGATGCTCAAAGAACTAAAAACTAATAGATATTTATTTCACTACTTATGAAATAGGACCTGCTGGCAAAATCAATGTCTGTTACAGAGAATACCTCATTTATGGAATAGATTCCTCCTGAATGCAAAGCATAGTAGCTTCCTGACTCCTTTTCAAGTGTAACACCTGAACAACTGGATGGGCAATCATAAGCATATGTCCAGTCTGGCCCCTTAAGTCCTAATGCAAAGGGGCTAAAACAGAGCCACTGGATCAACAGTCTAGTAGTAACCAACGAACCTAAAATGTTTTTACTAAAATTTCATTGCAATACAATTTTATTAACTAGCACACATTTATACATATACTTACTGTACAACAACAGCAAGTCCGCTTCATCTAAATTTGGGGGCCACATACCTTTACCCCTTACCAATGTACCCCAAAGCCATTACTAATATATATATTTACTGAAGACACACAACCTTATATAAAGTAAAATACACTGATTTACATGCAGAAACAAACACTTCCCTCATTCTAAGTTTGCGTGACCCTGTGTAAGAATATATTAGTAAAGTAGGGTGGGTGTGGGCAGTGTAAAAAAAAAAAACACTTTGTCAAACATGTTTTTTAGTTATTTGGTTTTCATTAAATGGTGTTCAATATTTTATCATTCACTATAAAGTCGGGAATCCCTGGGTTCAACTTCCATGGTATTTGCTGCAGCTACTAGGTGAAAACTTGCTCTGTGATGTGCAAAGAAGTTTACTGTGTGCATCTTCAATGACTATTTTCTTCAATGTTATTCCATGTGTTTTGGGACTGGATTACCATTGTGCTTAATTACAGTCACTTTGCGTAACGTTTTAGTACTCTAGTGATTCAATTATTATTGACGTGTTGCAGGAATGGTTGCACCTGCAGTATATTTGTTATTGCTTAGTCACTGACTTGTTGATCTAGTTCCTTAGATAGTTGTAGTGTTCACCAGGTTTTACTGTTGGTGTTGTTGCAAGTTGCTTCAAACTGCTGTATTATTGCAGTCAGTGTATCAGTTTAAAATGTTTGCATTTCTCATATGGATCATAGATGAGGGTTGACGCTTTTGGTATTCATTAGATGTCCTAACAAAACAGAGGTTTTGTTCGGCAACCGTCTTATATATTATCGTTTACATTTTCCTGGTTTCTGTTATGTAGATATCAGCCAGTAATGAATAATGAAGTATGCAGCATGAAGCATCCATGTATTTCTGAATCCTCATGGATTTTTTCAGTGACTGCTGTTTGGGAAATAATTTACTATTTAATGCTTAAACTTTAAATGCAGTAGTAAGTGCTTTAACATGACATTTAAGTAACGTATTTACTGATTTATTATACTGCTGTGTTTTAAGACTTTTTTTTTGTGATTCTTGAGGTTACACACAAATGAGCTTGCATTTTAACAAAAATAAATACTCTTAATTCATCACCTACTGGCAAGGGAAAAAATCACTTTCATGAGATTTGAAGACACATTTTTACATGAGCTTTTAGCAATACAAGAAAGAGACATAAAGGAAAAACAAAACAAAAATTGAATGCAACTTTGAAAAGCTATATTCACACTAGATCATGATTCATGCCATTGTAATCAGAATGTTATACTTCAAGGTACTTCAAGCTTCATGTTTATTCTGCACTACCTTATTTATTGTCGTTGCACTAAAGACTTGGAACAGTTCCCTAAATGTCAAAATATCCAAGTGTGGTTAATGTTTCAAAAAAATATCACCACTGGCCATCCAACATCAATGTTCCTAACATGTCTTACATGACCAGGACACCCAAATGTATTTTACTTGTAGAACTTTGAGGCATCACATCCAGTAGCACAAATAATAACAGCAATGTCAGGCCATTAATGTGTTAAATGTTCTCTGTTTGTATATATTCATGGGAAAGAATACCCACCAAATGAAAAGAGCCCCTCCCCACCATATTCACTGGTGTCCTCAACTTGGCCTGCATCAAATGTTCACCCAAACTCTTCACATTCCTGCATAAGACCTTCAAATGAATGGGCAATGCTTGCCTCAGTAACACATCTGACAAAAAAGTACCAGTTCTAATATAATATCTCAAGCTTGGAATGATGTGCGGAGTATGGCACATAAAATAATTTCCTTTCCCTCAGAATGCTTTACTAAATGATTAATATTCCTATATTTCCATCCACTAACTGTAAGGACTCATAAGGGAGGGTTTGATACAAGACACAGGGTTTGAGTCTTACCTCTGTTTATTGGCTAACCTTGTAATAGTTTGTAGACTGATGGCCTAGCACTTATCTATGAACTTATCACCTTTTGATTCAAGTTCCATAATTGTTGCTATGTATGACCTTTTATTTTAACCTTTTAAAAGCTCTTGCTTTGCAATGTGAAAACTTGCATTCATTCTGTAAGGGAACTGGATGTTTAAAATGTATTGCAAGGAAGACATTTAATTGAATTTAATAGGTGGGCACTTACAGCATACGGAAAAAGTATTATCAGAAGCTTATTTCTTATAAACAGCTCACAAAACCTTGTTTGTTTCTATAAATGATTCAACATTCAAATACTGAAATATATGGGTGGCGCAGTGGTGCAGCGTTTAGCGTTGTCACCTCACAGAAAGAGGTTCTCCGGTTCAATTCTCGGCTGGGGTGCCCTCTGTGCAGAGTCTGCATGTCCTCCCTGCATTTGCGTGGGTTTCCTCTGGGTACTCTGGCTTCCTTCCACTTTCCAAAGACATGCATCTGGAGCATTTCTCCCCAGGCCTCTGCTGAAAATGGGCTCTGTCCCAATTGGACTTTCCTGGTAAACAAATGTTAAATAAATAAAAAATATAACAATCTACATGACTTAAAAATGTATGAAATTAAACTAATGTCCTCAGCAAACTGATTAAGCCCATCTAAAGTCATTCTAGTATTAAAAAGTCATCTATAAAATAAACACAAAAATGCAGCACTTAAATCATATTATAAAGATCAGTATGCAAGGCAAAACTATAACCAGATTAGCATAGTTAGGTATAGAATGTGCCTGCACATTTGTATCCTTTGTTGTAAACATGCTATATCATTAACAGCTGGCTATGTGTCACAACAACAAAAACATACCTAAACAAAAGAGACTTTTGTGTGTGTGTGGGGGGGGGGGGGTTGGTATTATGATTCAGGTCATTACTTCACAGATACAAGGTACAGGTTTTGAGTCAGGCTCCTGGTTATTGGCTAGGCTTGCAATAGTCTGCAGCCTGATAGCCTAGTATTTGAACCTACGAACCATATTCTTTCCTCGTTAGTATAGTGGGGAGTATCCCTGCCTCTCATGCAGGAGACTGGGGTTCGATTCCCTGACAGGGAGCATGTAGCTTGGGGGGGGGGGTGTTGGCATAATGGTTAAGGTATTTACCTTGTAAACACAAGGTGCAGGGTTTGATTCTCACATGGGTTAATTGGCTAGGCTTAAAATGGCCCACAAGTGCAATGAGTCTAGTAGTAAACTTTGAACCTCTGAGGCAAAAACACACACCCACAGCACCAAGCACCACACATAGTACACATGCCTGTGTCTCACAGCCTCTAAAGCCTGGCCACAAACCCAACATACTAGTCATAGGAGACTCTATAGTGAGAGACACACAGATGTGCTCCTCACCAGGCTAGACAAATATAAAGTCACGGTAAGCTGCATGTCAGGTGCTAGAATCCACCATATCACTCACGCACTCAAGTATCTTAACAACAGGTACTGTTATGATTCTGTCATAGTCCATGTTGGTGTGAATGACTTGAGACATTCCTCTTTGGACTATAGAAAGAGAAACATGATGGAGCTCGCTGAATATGTGTCTCAGGCAGGTATGTCCCTAGCCTTAAGCAGCATCCATCTGTCACCCAGAATGATGCCTCAATACAAACAGAAAATGATTGACTTTAACAATTGATTTAGTTTCTGGTGTCATTCCAAAGGGATCCAGTACCTGGCAGCCTGGGAGGACATGATTGACAGATCACGATGCTTTGTCAGAGATGGCCTTCATCTGTTTCCCCTGGTTTTCAGGCTTCTGGCAAGGGTTCTTGCCTCTCCCATAGTGCCTTTTTTAGGCAAAGTCATGAGGACAAAATTATCAACATGAAAAATTCTTCTAAACAAAATTTAAAAGTCATGCTGCTAAATGCTAGGAGTCTTAGCATAAAACTGCAATTATTACAAGCATTCCTAACCATGGAGGATGCTGACATTTGTGCAGTCACTGAAACCTGTTTCAAAGCTGCGGAGAGCACCCCAGCCTTGCCAGGTTACTCGTCCTACCATACTTTCAGACCCCAAACGGAGGGCTACAAAGCCAAAGGAGGTGGCGTTTCAATATTTATCAAAGACATACACATCTCCAGGCTAGTCAAACAGGGTTCCTATCATGTAGTTGAATCTTTACAAGTTTGAACCACATATGGTCGAGACCACAAGTTCGAGTTTGTAAAAGTTCAAGCGTTTGAATGGAAATCTCCATAAGCCGAGGTTTCCATTTTGTTCAATGCGGTGCGATCTCAGAGCTGGTATATTTAAGTAGCGGGGGGTGCAGGGGGGCTTACCCCCTGATTACAACAATTTATTTTGTTGTCCATTCTTTTTTTTCCCCCCATAGTTGAAGTTTTGTAACTTCGAACATAATGGTTTGACCATTAGGTGTTCAGAGTTATGGAACTTCGACTATGTGATATAGACCCAGTCAAACAGTATGACGCACAGGAAACACTGTTGACAAAACACCTATTCAAATCATAGCTAGCTACAGACCCCAACCATGACTCAGCAGACCCACTCCACCTATATGGACTTACTTGAATCCATCAAGATTCAACTCTCTACCCTCATCCTGGGTGACATTAACTACCCAACCATAGAATGGAAGACCTATTCTAGCCCAAACACAAATGCCCAGAAATTCCTTGACTTTGTCAATAACAATGCATTGGATCAGGTGGTCGACACCCCCAAGAGAGGTGAAGCAGGTCTTTAGTGCCCTCTCAAAGGCAAAAAATACAGCCTCCATGGGACCTAACAACATCCCTGGCTGTGTCTTACATGAACTCAGACATGAGGTCTCAGCACCATTAGGCACCATATTCAACCAAAGCTTGAGCTTCGTCCCAGCCGAATGGAGGATAGCCACTGTCATCCCTCTACACAAAGGTGGAGTGTCCACCGACCCAGGCAATTATAGACCCATCAGCCTAACTAGCCGCATCTGCAAGGCCATGCAATGCATTATCATGGATCTTATAAACAAGGGCATTGGCAACCTCCAAACACTTGACCCCACACAGTTTGGCTTTGTCAAAGGGAGATCATGACTGTTAAACTTGGTTGACTTCTTCAAAACAGTCACCAAAGCCATGGACGAGGGGAAGACAGTGCACACTGCCTACCTTGACCTAGCCAAAGCCTTCAACACTATTCCCCACGCAGGCATAATAGATACCTCCCCCAGCTAGGCATCAACCCATATGTTACCAGATGGGTAGCTAATGGGCTCACTGATAGAACCTACTCAGTTAAAATAGGGGAAGCCACTTCTAGTAGTAGACCCATAAAGAGCAGTGTACCCGAAGGATCAGTCTTGGGGCCTCTACTGTTTGGGATATACTTTTCTGAGGTACAAGCCAAAACCAGTGGTCTGTGGCTGACCAGACTGCAAAATGGGTGCTATCTTAAATTTCCCTAGTGATGTGAACATCCCCCAAGAGGGCCTTACCCAAACTAATGACTGGTGCCAGAAGCATGGCCTCAAACTGAATATGAAGAAATGCATCATTATCCCCATTGGGGAAAATGATGTCCCCACTAATTATCACATTAATAACAACGTACTAAGCACACAATCATTTGTGAGGGACTTGGGCACCCAGGTTGATAGCGACCAGATTTTGACCACCACTTTCCCTCTGTTGTACGGAAGGCTTTCTGCATGGCCCAACTCATAAGTAAGGATATTTCATCCAGGAACAAGGAGGTCATAACATCCCTGCACTTCTCCTTTATCAGACCCATTATCAAGTACAATGCCCTCTTCGGCATGTACCTTGCCAAGCACATGCAGCAGCTGGAGAGACTACAGAGGTTCCTGACCAGGGAAATCCAGGGTCTCAAGCACCTATCCTATACATCTAGGCTAAAAGCCCTGACCCTCTACTCAGTCTCATACAGACTGCTCAAAGTCTGTCATACAAGACCATCTCAGACCCAGCCTTGATGGAGTTGCTGCATATCCATAAGTCAAACTCCACTCGCGCAAACCGCACACAAGGTCTCAACCTGGTCTGTAACATTAATAGACCTTGTTGGCAGGATAGATTTGTGTCCCAAAGACTCCCCCATCTGTGGAATAGAGTCCCTCTCCATGTCAAGCAGAGTACCTCACTAGCCCTCTTTAAGAGGAACCCGTATGACTGGATGGGAAACAGAAAATTCAACCCTGGGATCCCACCTGTGTCCCTGCTCGACAGGGGCAATGGGTGCTGACTTTGTGGGAACATGGGTGAAAATCTTGGCTAGGCTTATAAGGGCCTCAAGGCCAATAGCCTAGTATCATCCTATGAACCTATGAACAGAGGGACAGAGCTGTGGCTGGAGCCCATGATACCCAGGTTTGATTAGATGCCCCAGCTCCACACGAGTCATCTGGGGAGGGTAAGAAATGAGCAGCATTTGTTCAGCTTGACTAACTTGAGAAGAGAGGGTATTCTGGTTGATACTGCAGTCCTATAGTGGAGACTGGGAAAGTTCAGCAACCCACCACAGTTTTGGGTAAGCACTGGCAGATGTGCATGAATCCCACAAATATTGTTAGTGCACATCGCATACAAGGGTGTGTGATTAGGGGTACGGCAAAATAATCCACACATTCTTCATGGCAGCAGGCTGATGCTGCACTGGGTGTCCTTGATTTCCTTCTCTGGTCCCCAGATATACTGGTTCAAGTGTGGGGAAATTGTCATCTCTGAGAACCTCCTGACTGAGGAGGAGCACCCAACATAACTGATGGCCAGATGTTGCGGGAGTAGAAACACAAGGGGTGTCCAACAGTAACTGACGGTCAGATGTTGTGGGGGGAGAAACACAAGGGGCACCCAATAGTAACTGATGGTCAGCTGTTGTGAGGGTAAAAACATAAGGGGCACCCAACAGCAACTGATGGTCAGATGTGGTGGGGGCAGAAACACAGGTGTACATTGTACCATCATACTCGTGACTCTCCACAAACCTATAGAATCTGTTGGACATTGTCTGTACTTGTACCATGTTGCTAAGGCCTGGAACTCCTTATCTCTATCCATCAGGTCAATACTCTCCCTCCCATCCTTCAAAACCATTCTGAAAGATTTCCTAGCCAAAAGCTGTCACTGTTCTTGCTTAACACCAGGATAAAGTATATCCCTAAATGTGAACAAATACCTATTCATAACTTACATAACTTATATCTTCTTACTGTCCCTTCTTCACTCACTTCCTTACTTTTATCACTTTCTCACGATGACTTTTTCTTTAAATATACCACAAGCCTGATTTTTTTCTCACTTTGTATTGCTATTTCTGTTTGTATTATATTAACTTGCCTTTAAAATTTCTCTAGCTTTTAAATAATTTCCATATAACTTGTATCTATTCTTCACCAAAGTTTTCATATGATGTCTAATTTGGCATAATTATTTAAACTCTAATTGTTCATTGTATTATATTTAACGACTATAAAATTATTGGAACTTTTCTCCCCATGCCTCTGCTGAAAATAGGCTCCTACCCAGTCGGACTTTCCCAGTAATCAAATGTCAATAAATAAATAAATAACCAAGTTTAGAAATGAAGCACTGTGAGCACCCCAAAGTTTAGTTCGCTTAAACTTCAATATAGTGTGTGAGCACCCAGAAGTTTAGTTCGCTTAAACTTCAATATAGTGGACAGGGTCCAACTGTTCAAGTCAAAACAACTAGAAAAAATATGAAAGAATAGCCTATTGAACTATTTGAGCTAATCTAAAAGACCAAGCAGTAATAGTAGGAAATATTTGTAAATTAAATGCCAAACAGTAATAAAAATCTTATTGTGATCAAAATGTCTTCACTTTTTCAAGTTCTTCACACCAAAACAACAAATCTTCTTGCGATTAAAAATTGTGTCACTTCTTAGTAGCAAAACAACAAATCCTTACTGGGTGAAACTTATATAAATTGGCAGATAAGCGCTGTGCTTATATAATGAAGCTAGAAATAATCTTGTGTTTATACACATTTCAAAAACAAAGAAAAAAATCAACATTCTATTTAATTCTATAGAAATGTAAACATATAACTGTGATTGATTAAAACTTGAAAAATGACAAAAAAACGAGGAATATAAAGCCATCTCCATGACGGTCACTTACTCCGCTGACTGCAGAGTTATAATGGACATCATTAAGGACAACTGGATTATTCTCAAGACTAACCTAACGCTAAATATACTACCAGAAAAAACTAGTTTCAACATTCCCATGCCCATGGTTGCTGTTATAGCCAGTGCATCATTAACAATAAACATCCATCAGGAAGCATAGAAGCTTAGTGATACAGTCATAGTCAGAAACTTTACTGCCTGCCTTTCTTATTTGAGTCATAAAAGGTGGTAAGCTTTCCCAAAGCCTGCTTGGTCAGAGAAAACTGGAAACAGGATAAATGTTACAAGTACTTAAGGCAGCAGAGGAAGAAGCTATTTTCCCAAAGTAGTCCAGGGTATTGGATGGACTCTGTATCATGCAGAAAGATGGGTAAATACTGTGGTGTTTATGACTTATTTGGTTAGATAATGTAACATGCAAAGTCAGGCTTATGGTTAGCTAAAGTCCACCATTCTGGTGAGGACTATCCACTTTGTTGTGAGATGTAGTACTTGTATTTTGCGGCTTCGAGACTGCATAATTAATATCCTTAACCACTAGCTCTAAGAGCACAATGACCTTGAACCCCTTCTCCAAATGCTTAAGGTATTTTTAGGTAATAATCACGACAGAGAAATTATGAAATTTTGTGAGCCTGAGGACCTCTCCAAAGAAAGTTTTATTTATCAGGAAACTAGAAGGAGATGGGAACTTGTTATTACTGTTGTCTCAAAGCAGGGGGCTTCGTTGCTTACAGACACAGCTACAGTGGATGATTCTGAGAGGGGAAAGACCTTCACTGCCTATTGGCTAAAGAAATAACCCAGTACCAAAGAGTTGGGAGGATGCACGTCTGAAAGAATATGATCTCAAAGGAGTTCAAGTGTGAAATGGGGAGGCATGCACCAGAGGACATTGGTGGGGCATGAATGGTCTGTGCCAGGCCCAACACTAATACCAGCTTAAACTGCTAAGTGGTGCCATTGCATACCTACTCAGACATCTTCCATCACATGATAAAGAGGTTCAAAAAATAATCATGGCAGCAGGTACACTCAATGGGCGGGAGTGGGGCTTGTGGGAACTGATGTAACCCTCACTGACAAGTGTTCTTACTTTTGGGGAAATGAAGAGAGTCTGTCCTGTAAGCCTGTGTTCTGAGGGACTTGCTCCTGTGACTGAATGACCTGCTGCTCATGAAGCTGTGCAGCATTTATCTATTCCTGTGTACAACATGATGAGGTATCCTGCAGTCACATTTCCATTAGATGATGCTGAGACCACACCCCTCCCTTCATTCCCTTGTCAAGTGGCAATGAAAAGTGATAGGAAATCTCACTACAGTGTGAAGCACATGCATTCGAGGAGCTGCAGGCACAAATAGCTGTGCTGCACTTCATACTAGAGGGCCTTGCCTGGTGAAGCACATGCATATGAGGAGCTTCAGGCACAAATAGCTGTGCTGCACTTCATACCAGAGGGCCACCACTTCATACCGGTGGGAGGTTGGGATAATGGTTAAGGTATTTGCCTTATAAACCAAAGGTACAGGGTTTGATTCTTACATGGGGTAATTGGCTAGGCTTAAAATGGCCCACAAAGGCAGTTAGCCTAGTACTAAGCTATGAACCATCTTGCCTGGGTTTTTATCTGCCTCCCATTCCCTTATCTTGTGCCATTTTTGCTCTTGACAGGGTTGCTACATGAGCCATCTAACCAGTCTGTGTTCAAGTACTCAGCCATCCGTGGCCAAATAGTGAAAATGATAGCCTCTCATTCTTTCATCAGTAGTAGCCATCAACTCTGGGGGCAGAAGATGCAGTTCCTGTGGTTGTCTTGGCTAGTAATCTGATGATTGCAGGCACACGTAGAATGTCATGGCTTTTTTTTGTCAATGAATATGAAAAACTCCCAACTCAGCACATCTTGTAGAGAGCCAAACTGCATGACAATGAACTGGGAATCTTGAGGATTCAGGTTAGGGGCTGTATACTTCATGAAGTATATCTCATAAGATTTAAAGAGTAAGCCATGGATGACAGCACACCTAAATGTTCTTCCCACTGCAACGGGTCCCTGTAACTAAGATCTCAGCACACCCTTTGGATACTAGAAAGTTTTTATTAGAAGTGTAACGTATAAAGGCACTTAGGTCAGAGATAGTGGACATGCTACTGTTTGAAGTCATAAAAATATGAAGACGCACACCACAAGCATGGATGTCTCATCTCAGTGTAGTAAAACAGAGCCACATAACTGAACACAGTACAGCACAGCTATACAAGCATCTTCTATTAGCATGTTTTAAACATGCATGCTGAAAGCTAGCTTGGGAGTCACAGGGTTTGTTGTGCAAGAAATCTGGGAAAAGGCTCAGAAATAGGGAAAGATTTTAAATATCCCTTTATATACTTAGAATGTTGCTAGGATAATATGTTTTGTATTAGCATGCATTTTCATAAGATCATAGGAGATTACTAGGCTATCAACCCAGAGATCATTTTAAGCCTAGCCATTTCATCCCAATGTAATACCATGAAAATGCTAGTCAGTACCCAAGACTGCATTTAGTGATGACTGCCCATGTCCAGGAGGGTTGTAGGCACTATCCCCAGTAAGAATTAACGGGGGCCCATCCACTCGTCCAGATTCCTCTTGAGCAGTGTCATAGAGGTGCTCTGTTTAACTGGTAGCCTGTTCCAAAGATGCAGCAGTCACTAGCAGATAAATCTGTCCCTCCAGCGTGTCTTATTTAAGTCAAAGGCCATATTTAGGCCCTCAAAACGGGTATCCCTAGTCCCATTTGATTTAATGATATGCAGAAAGTTCATTAGGTTTGGGTCTTGAATTGCTCTGTAGGCCAGGCATAAGTCTCCCCCAAGAATTCTATACAACACAGAGTATAGTGACAGGGACTTTAGTCGGTCTGTGTAAAGTGCATGCTAGAGCCCCTTAATCTTATCATAAGGAAACAAAGTCCAAAACTCAAATGTATGTTATTAAAATAAAAGAAGTTGAAATGAGAGCAGTTTGAACCAGTCTTAAATGTCATAGGGTGCAAACACCCAGTAAAAAAAAATATATATATATATTAAAATAATGGCCAGCTTAAATGCACAACAGCATTTGTTATTAAGGAAATGATAAGGAGGAACAACTCAATCAGTACTCACATTCTCATAAAAAATGCAAAGATGGAAATTCAAAAATTACACTAAAATACATCCACACATTAAGAATATAATAATTATTAGTTTTATAATATAAATTCCAAAAAACACTGTTACAAGATTTTTAAATTTGTTTACACAGTTTATGCAATCAGTCTAACTGTGTTTGTGCCACAGAACTGTAAAAAAGGTCCCCTGCTGGTTCATAGGTTAGTACTAGGCTACCTGCCCTTTCAGGCTATGTTAAGCCTAGCCAGTTACCTTATGTGAGAATCAAACCCTGCACCTTGTGTCTGTAAGTTAAACACCTTAATGATTAGGCCAGCCTCCCACCCTTAATATAGGTGGCTAAGTGCAGTAAAGATCAACAAGCAGAAAGGCATACAGATTGAATATTATGAATACACATTCAATAATGCACCTCTAAACAATAACTCCTTTCACGAATATCATGTGGCAGTTATTCAATTAAGTATATCACACCACTGCAAGATGGAGAAGTACATGTTCAGGCCAACAATTAACATTCTGTACTCAAAGTGTCACCTTATAGATTTCACCAAAGATTAAGAACTATAGTAAGTGTAAGAAAAGGGCCAATACTCCCAACCCCCAGTGAACTTCTTCTTACTTTATACCAACTATATGCAGTCCAAACAGACCCTCCAGGAAACAGGCCGTCTTTCCTAGCTCCCAGGCTCTAGGCATACCTTTCACCTGTCCAGGTTTCTGTAGAATGTGCTGATTTTTGCTAATATTTTTGGTCTGTTTCTCATAAAATTGTGTTTTTTTTGACAAACCATTGGAAAATCATTGAGGATTGAAGTAAAAAAATAATGATATGCATTTTAGTTTCAAATTTCTTACCCTTCAGAACATTTATGCAAATGCAAAACCTGTTATTCTATCAACTTTCTAAATTTGTAAGCAATATCTAAAAATTGTCCCTATTTTAGGACATTTGTCCCCCATTATTTATGGCTTTGTTTAGATTTCTTGCTCTAAGAGGTTGAGAGGTATAGCTGTAGGCCTTAACCAGACCCTGATTTCAGCTGTATAGTCCAGTTGATTCCTTCAGTTGTACTCCACAAGTTAATTCTGATTTGGCTCTCACATTTCACACTTCCAGAACTTTTTAGGTAAGCTCCTGCCCACCCTTACGAACATCCACATGAAGAAGAAAATTTCCTCTTTAGCTGTTGCAGACTACCTCTTTTTGTACAGCACTTATTGGAGGAAATCATTGCTTTGTTAACTGACTAATACACAGAGTTCCTGGCAAGCACTGTGAGAGTTTTTAATTCCAAGGTACATTTAAAGGCATGCATTATTTTCAAACCCATAAACTCATCCAATGTGTGTGTGTGTGTGTGTGTGTGTGTGTGTGTGTGTGTGTGTGTGTGTGTGTGTGTGTGTGTGTGTGTGTGTGTGTGTGTGTGTGTGTGTGTGTAAGTGATTGTATCAGCAAACCTGGAATATACAAATCCCATATCTCAAAACACTAAACTCAATAAATCAAATGTACAATGTCCAGACCATATGAGACACTGACAACTATAATCATGAATATGCACTACTGTCTAACAAAACAAATGTGTTTTTGTAGGGAACAAGCTCCCCCCTCCCCACTGTGTGGGGCAAGCTTCCCATCCCTCTGAACTTATATATACCATATATACCAGCTCCATAGCCACACAATCTTGAAGAAGGGAACCATTTCCTTGAAGAAAGGACTCACTGCTAGTGTGGTTTCTCAGCGTGCACCAGCAGTGATTAGGTGTACACCTGAAAGAGATCACCTTTCCTCACGTGATCTAATGACTCACCAGAACTGTACTCCCATGCACAATATTCCACTCACACAACTATTCAACTGTGCGTTCAGAATATTGTGCATTCAGCATTTCATACACCAGTACAAACATGTGGGTATGTGTTTGTGTTATTTCCAAACTCTGTACCAGATGCCAGTTTTGTGGCACATCTTGTTTATATATCCAGGCAACTGGTAAAAAGGCTACACAGACAAGTCATTTAGTAAAAACTGTAATAAAGACAGCCAAGCTAGAGCCTTCAGTGGAGGCCCATGAAATATATATATATAAATAACCCCTTAAGGACATGCCAGTGTTTCAGCTACATGGCATCTGAATACCCATGACTTTTTAATTGTTAAGTTTTTATGGGTACATTCAGGTTAATAAAGTCAAATCCCATTAGCTGCTAACATCCCATGTATTTTATATTTTAGATATATATATATGTGTGTGTGTGTGTGTGTGTGTGTGTGTGTGTGTGTGTAAAGAGAGATCGCGATAGACAGATAAAAATAATATAGAGAGATATATAGGTATAAACATACACACACACATATATATATGCACACACACACATACACACACGTATACATATATATATATATATATATATATATATATATATATACATATACACACACACACACACGTATACATATATATATATATAATATATATATATATATATATATATATATATATATACACACACACACACACACACACACACACACACACACACACACACACACACACACACACACACACATATTTTTTAACATTTTTTAGAAACAATTTTCAGTACAATTATTCATTAATTACCACACTGACGGCTCCTCTGGGGTGATGAATTAATTTACCATGTTTATTCGGATGGGTGAGGGGTTATCGGTAAGAGTAATTTTATGCTGCTCTAACAGCTGCTCTATTTTCTCTGCTCAAATGCTCACACCCTTGCAGTCATCCAGTTTGTATCCAAAGGGTCACAGAGCCATTCATCCTCTGGAATGTCTCATTCTGTTTGCAATGCCTCTAGGGGACACTTCTGATGTCCTGCCCTTGTTTTCCTAAGTAATGAAATGGTTCATGATTCAAAAATAAAAAAGGTTCTTTTCTGCTGTAGCAGTAAATGGATTCTGTCTGCCAGCTTATACCATTTTCTCCTCTAACACATCACGCCTCAATGACTATTTATTTAGCACAAGGCCTGAAGGATTTTATAATAACTCAGTGATCACAGAAACTCAAGTGATGTGGGTAGACAGACACCTGGACTGCATCTGAATACTACAGTCATCTTATAAATGTCACCTGAAGTTTTCCTGTCTTCCAGGAAGAAATCATGTCAGTAGAAATATTTGTTGTACAAAACCTCTGAGGAATAAATGAATAATTTAATTAATTCTAAAATTTCTGAAATTCTAAGATAATTTTTATACATACAATGGGAGCCTCACCAAGTAACAAGTGACTATGAAAGCTAAGCACACAAAACAGCTTAGAGATTTACTTGTATGGGTAAGCAGGGGTGCTCTTACGAAGCAAAGACCTATGTCATTTCATATTATTTGAGAAGTACAACTGTTACAATGTATGACATTGGCAATTTATAATTAGCCAAATCATTACTTGCCATGGGAAACTTAATTGAGCCAAAATAACAGACCACCAAACCAACCCCATAAAGTAATTTTAAAACTAAATGCCTTGGGAAAAGAGTTTTTTTTTACCAGTTAAAGTCACTGAGATCATTGCATTTAACCCTAGCCAACAAAAGACATTACCCCTGAAATAGTCTAGGACTCTAAAACAGTATAAAGTTGTAATTTTGATTATATGTGATTCATCAGGGCAGTAGCAGTCATAGAGCCGGATCCAGCTCTAGATGACCTAGGCAGTTGCCTAGGGTTCTCTGGTTGGGGTGGTCCACTGGCCAGGGAGCTGCCATAATATTTAATTTTTAATTAAATAATTAAAATAATTTTTAAACAATTAACAAAATTAAACCATTTCTTTTTTAATGGTGTCTTCTTCAAGAACATGCATACACACCCTGTGTGCATCTTTAGTATAACACACACCAATGCAGATGTAATGTAAACATTCCTACTTCTTTCCACACCTGTGAAATTTAAACTTGCTTGTTGCTACTGTGAGAGAGATGAGATAAGCAAGCTGTTCTATTCTTTCCTTCAGTAATTTGCAGAGTGTGTGTATGTGTGTAATGCCCTATTTAGGGACGGCAGGTTAGTTAATTAACTTGCAGAGGCTCAAACCCTGTGCCTTTGTTACAAGAGACAAGAGCCTGAATACTCTACACCAACTACCAGACTACTCAAGGAATTCTGAGTTTCAGTGCACTCTCAATGAATTGTGAGTTTTGGTGCATTCCCAAGGAATTGGAAATTTCAAGGAAAGACAAGTTTACTGTTACTCATACTAACTCTGTTTTCAATGTGCAGTGCATTTGTTTAGCAAATGGCAGTCAATGTTTGTGCCAAAGAATATAAAAGTAGTGTTAGCAGAACAAGTAGCATACTTGCAGTTAGTGTGGATAGCTGTGGGTTCTACTCCCAGACCATGTAGATGGATTTCTGATACTATGGTGCTCTTTAAGGGGGGTGGAGTACTGCACTCCTGAGTGTGTCCTCCTTTAGATGAGATACCTAGTAACTGTGAAACTTTTTTCAGTTTGCTAGCCGTTCCCTATTGCACTACTACCTGCTTAGCATTTTTTTATGTAACATAGGCAATGCAGGCACTTAATTTGTAGATGAAACACAGAAATGTAAAGTTGCCAGTAGCAACCTCTTCATTAGTTACAGATTTCATTAATGAGGAATTATTCAGATACTTTTATTTCTGCAGCGAGTGTGCATATTGACTGATACTGGCGAATTGCAATGACAGATGTCTGAGTGGCCTTTTATGGCTGAAATGTGCTGAAATGGGTATTTTTGTCATTACTGGTTCATACATTTTATTTCATTGCTTACTGGAAAAAATGTTCAAAACTACAAATAAAACACTCTAACAAGTGATTGCTGTACTATACAAGGATTATAATTTAATACAATCAGGAAGGTGAATCAAAGAATACATGCATGTATGCATGGTCCTAAAATGTGTGCAAGGGGCCTATGGATGCATTTTCTTTGAATGTGAGTTTAACTGCTGTTTCAATAAATGTACGTTCCAAGGGCAGATAAGTTTATTGTTCGTGCTAAGTCTACTTTCATTGTGAGACTGTATTGTTTTGTTTAGCAAATGGCTATCAGTGTTTGTGCTATAAAATTTGAAATAAAAGTTTTAAATTAAATCCAAATATCTATAATTATTATAGAAGTAAAGAAGAAAATAGTATCACACTGACAGGTTTGAACAGTGTTTATGCCAACTGGGGAGAAGTAGCAAAGTAATGGGTCTCTGAAAAGGGGGCTGCAATGGTGGGGGTACCTGATCCATTACCCTGCCTGGGGCCTCATTTGACCATGATCCATCTCTCATAGTGGAAAAGCAATAGGACTCACATACTGAAGAATAAGGCATTAACAATTCCCTTTAGTCTGCGCAAAATGCTGGAAAAGTAAGGATAATCTTGTAAAATAAATTCTGGTTTAGTAAGGCTTCGTGATCAGGACCTATTCTGTACTTCTGCAAAATCTGCCAAGTGGGCTGATGATAGAAATCCCTTAACAAAGTCATGCTACTACCAACCTCTGTGCTCTGCATCAGTGCCAGTACTGTGGCACATCTTGCTTAGGAATAGCCTGTTGATTGATAAGAGCCCTCCAGTGTGACTTCTTTACACACATTCATGCTATGCCACATAGCTTCTATCGTCTACTCATGAGTGGCTCCTGAGATTCCAAGGCTAGAAAAGAATACAGTAAGTATTAATTGCTGGTGTTGTTCCCTGAATGACTCCAAAGTTGTCTGTTTTATATATATATATATATATATATATATATATATATATATATATATACATGAGAGAGAGAGATATAGATATATAGATCTCTCTCTCTCTCTCTCTCTCTCTCTCTATATATATATATATATATATATATATATACAGGTTCATAGGTAGGTACTAGACTATCGGCCTCAGGGCCTAAGTAAGCCTAGCCAACAAGGTTCCCTGGCTTACGCCACCCAAGAAAGTTATTTTCCTGTGCCCCTGTCAAGCAGAGCCACAGAAGTGATTCCCAGGGTGTATTTCCTATTTTCCATCCACTCATCAAGATTTTTCTTGAAGAGTGCTAATGAGGAACTTTGCTTGACATAGATGGGTAGCTTGTTCCAGAGTATGGGAAGTCTCTGGGACAGGACTCTATCCCTCCAGCATGTCCTGTTTATTGTGGTGACAAGGTTTAGGTCCCTAGACCATGTAGCTCGGAGGGATTCAGATTTCTTTAGGTGTAGCATGTCCAACAGCTCTGGGTTTGACATAGCTTTATATGTTAGACAGAGATCACCTCAGAGTAGGCGATATGCTATGGAAGTGAAGCTGGAGTTTCTTGAGACGGTCAGTGTAGGGCATCTGTTTGAGGCCAGTAATCCTCTTTGTGAGGTACTCCTGTAGCCTTTCCAGCTGCTGTAGATCTTTTGTGAGGTACATTCCAAAAGGGGCGTAGTACTCTATAATGGGTCTAATGAGTGTCGAGTAGAGGGGAACAATGACCTCTTTTTTCCTGGATGAGAACCCTTTTGTGATGAGGTGTGCCATGTAGAAGTACTTCCTGACTACTGTGGCAATGTGATTATCAAAGGAGAGACTACTGTTCAACTGGGTCCCAAGGTCTCTTATTCCACATTCGGTGTTAAGTAGACTGCTGCCTATGTGGTAGTTCATGGGTACAGAGTTTTTACCAAAGGGGATGACAATGCACTTTTTGACAGTGAGCTTGAGGCCATGGCTCTGACACCAGGCATCTGTCTCAGTGAGGCCCTTCTGTAGGATGTCCACATCATTTGGGGACGCGACTATGGCTCCTAGTTCACAGTCATCTGCGAACTTCATTAGACAGAGGCCTTCTGTGTTAGCCTGTACTTCAGAGAAGTAGATACCAAACAGGAGAGGTCCCAGGACTGAACCTTGTGGTACTCCACTTGTCACTGGTTTGAAGTCAGATTTGGAGTCTGCAACTTTTACAGTGTGGGTTCTGTCAGTGAGCCAGTTGGCAACCCATCTTGTGACGTAGGGATTTATACCTAGTTTAGTGAGTTTAGCTATAATTCCAGAATGGGGGATGGTGTCGAAAGGCTTGGCGAGGTCAAGATAGGCTGTGTGAACCACCTTACCCTCGTCTACGGCTTTGGTAACTGCCTCAAAGAAGTCGATCAGGTTCAGGAGGCATGATCTGCCTTTCACAAACCTGAACTGGGTGGGGTCCAGAGTTTGGAGGTTACCAATGTCTTTGTTTATGAGTTCCATGATGATACGTTCCATGGCCTTGCAGACCAGGCTCATCAGGCTAATAGGGCGATAGTTCCCAGGATCAGTGGTGACTCCCCCTTTGTGGAGTGGGATAACTGTTGCTGTGCACCATTCAGTGGGCACAAAGCCTGATGGGAGGCTATGACTGAACATGGTGCTTAGGTGAGGAGCCAGTTTGTTCTGAAGTTCGTGTAAAACGCACCCATGAATGCTGTGTTTTTGGCTTTAGAGAGTGCAGCTTTTACCTGCGTAGTTGTGATTAGAGGGACTCTGCATTCTTCCTGTACAGATATGGGCCCTTTAGGGGGTGAGAGGGGGGTAAAGTTAGCACTGAACCTATCTGCCAGGATGTTGGCAATATCAGTCGGTTCTGTAATTTTCATTCCATTGTGCTGTAACTCAGAACAGATCTGGGTGTTGCCATTGAGATTCTTGACATAGCTATAGAATGCTTTGTGGTTGCCCTTAGAATCAGTGGCAATTTTGTTTTCACAGCTATCTTTGGAGGATCTTATAAGGGATCTCAGCTTCTTACTGAGGCTGATCAGTAAGCTCCTCCAGTCATGGGATTTTATTCTCTTTTGCAACAGTTTCTTCCTTATGTTGTAGAGTTTGTTTATGGCAGGGGACCACCAGATTGGCTTCCTTTTTTTGGAGGATAGTGTCTTGGTTCTGTTTGGGATAGCATGATCCATGCACTTGTGTAAGTGCTTATAGAGTACATTTGTGTAGGATTCAGCAGTCGTAACTGTATTGTCCATCTGCATGGGTGTCAAGAAGTTTGCCACTTCTGTCTTAAGAAGCATGAAGTTGGCTATGGAGAAATTTTTTACCATGGTTTCCTTAATGGGGGGTGGGGGCAGGATGTGGATATCTAGGGTGATTAGCTTATGGTCGGATCTGACCAATGAGGAGTTGACTTCAGGTGTGGAACACCGGTCACTCATGTTGGTAATGACTAGGTCTAGGATATTGTTGCCCCTGGTGGGGGTGTGGATAAATTGATCCAAGGCATTGGAATTTATGAATTCCAGAAAGCGTTGAGCGAAGGAGTTGGTACATGAGTAGTTTTCCCAGTTAATGGCGGGGTAGATGAAATCGCCCATTATTAAGGTGTTTTGTTGAACCCTAATATTTTCCAGTATATCAAGAAAAGAGGAGTGGGAATCCTGGGGCATGGTGGAGGATCTGTAGCAAGCTACAATTTGGATTGCAGTTTTGCCCAGAGTAAGTTGCACTTGGATAACCTCAGCTGCATTATGCTGAGCAACTAGCCTGGAGGTGTGGATATCTTTAAGGAATATGGACACACCTCCACCTTTGGTGTTCCGGTCCAGGTTAGATGGCCGAAAAGTGTGGTATGAGTTATATATAAAACAACCAGGACCAAACCAACAGAAAAAACAACAGCAGCAAGATCCTCTAAATAGCAATTTATTCCAAAGAAAATATCCTCTGACGTCTCGGCCTGAGCCTTCAAGTGGTATGAGTTATAGCCTGGTAGTGCAGAGTGGATCTCTGGAGCCTTGAACCAGGTATCAGTCACTGCACAGATATTGATGTCCTCCATTTTAAGGAGTGCCTCGAGATAGATAGATAGATAGATAGATAGATAGATAGATAGATAGATAGATAGCTATAGATATATATACATACATATATCTATACATATATATCTATAGCTATCTCTATATATCTATCTATATATATATATATATATATATATATATATATATATATATACATACATATATATATATATATATATATATATATA